>NC_053432.1:77357698-77654362 GCF_007990345.1 Gossypium hirsutum
CTCTCATTGTCAAGAAAACCCTTGTTTCCCGGAAATACAAATAAAATAACACTTTTCAAGTCATTACTTTTCCAAAACGCTGCTCACTCCATCCATTTTCCTGTTCATGTATATACTGTTAGTTCTGAAGTCTCTTCCCAACGGCGGCCATGGTTACTTCCAGTGATGTTCAAGAGATCGTATCTAAGCTGTCCTCCGATAAAGCCAAAGCCCGCGAAGTAAAACTCTTTCACTCTCTACTTTCTTCTCCCGAATACAATCGGATTGGAATTCTGTTTCTATTTCATTTCCTTTCGGTTTTGGTGACCATTGAATGTACTGCTTATTTTCGAAGCTCCAATTTTCGTGCCTAAAAAATCAAAACAAAAGTAATGAAATTACTATTTAAGGTTTTCTTGGTTTAACGACTCAAAAATGACAATGGTATTACCTTCAGGATTTCTTTTTTTAATACTTTCTTACATATTACATGGAACTAAAAATGAATTTATATCTCACATTTTTTAAGAGATGATCAAAGAAATTCGGTCTCCTATTTTTATTTTGACACTGAAAAAGAATAGTAGAAACATTTGGATTTTTAAACAATGTGCTTATATTGTTGTTTATGTGTTTACTCGATAACTAACTGAAATTCTTTTCGTTTATTATTATTATTTTCATTTTCAGGACGGAATAAAGTTGTTGAGTATGTGGCTAGAGGGAGAAAGATCAATCGGATTTTGTAAAGTTATAGGACAGAATACTGCAAAACTTAAACCAAACGAGATTCCTCAGTGTAAGATCGATGTCTGTTTGTTTGCTTGTAACTTTGGCATGCATTCTTTAGGTGTTTTATTAAAACATCATCCTAATGGAATTGACATTGGTTATATTGTTATCTGCAGCGGAAACATGGCCATTTCTTATTAAGTTGCTTACGCAATGTGTATCATTGGAGATATCAACAAGCAAGCGGCGACCACCTAAGTTAATTTTTGCAAAAACTCTTCGAACTGCCATTCAACGTGCAGAAGATACTAAGTTTCCTGGTTAGTGACTGATTCGCTTGGTTCCTTATGATTTATATAAGATAAAAATATTTAGTTGCATCTTTGGGTTATCAATAGCTGGGTAGTCTTGGTTTCCTTTACCTTAACTGCAGGGTTGTGGTTTTCAGCCAGGTTAATAGACCCTAGGGGATTTCTTGGTGAGTAAAATCCTTCTTGTTAATGCCAGCCGATTAATACATGGCCATCTCAACTAAAAGTAGAAAATTGTCAAACTACCTTGCAAATAGCTAGTAGCCACTGAAAACGAAGTTCAAAAGTTAGTCCTAGGACTTCAGCTGTTAAAGCCCATGCTACTTCTTAATTTTGAAAGTCCACATTGGTAGACTAGCTAAAAGGTTTGTGCAGGTTCCCAGCAATTTGTGCTTTCACCTATGATCAAAGCTCATATTGATATATCATACATTTTTCTTTCAGGAAATGTGTATCCATTGTTGTCTGTGGTTAAAACACTTTTTAGTCACATACTGGATGTGATAAACAATGTTCCAAGCTTTCAATCAGAATATGGAATTATATTACGACATCTTTTGCTGGTCAAAGAGTATCGATTTCATATGAGGAAGAACATTTACTCTGGTGAGTTTAATACTGTTTATATTGCATTTGCAGGCACATATCTTTTCCTGTTTTTTTGCTGGCAATCCTTGTTTGGAACTGTTTAGTCTTCTTGATTTTATTTCAAGACTTTTTTGCCAGGTCTTATGGTTTTCTACTTGGAAAAGGTGGCAACAACATTGACAGAGAAAAATAACACCCAATATAGTCAGAAAGAGGAGATCTTTCGCAGCATCCTAGCCCTTCATTCTCTTCTAGAAAATCCTGCTGGAGATTTCCCAGATCACCTTAGGGAAGACATTGTGAAGGGGTTTGTTAAGATATTTTCTTATATAAGGTACACCATTGTTGGGACCTGCATCCTTTGATTTTTATTTTGCCTACTTCTGCTGCTTTTAATCATTCTCTGTAGTGGTTGCTGAAAGTGATCTAATAGTTTCTGCTTTCCCTTGCTGCACATGTTCAGGGATGAGGGAAAAGTTTCTCGCAAGCTAATTGAGTGTATTAATACATACTTGTTAAAGGATGGTCCAAATTTGAGTTGTCAGTCCTTAGAGATCCATAATGCAGTACAGCAATTTGTTTTTCGTTGTTGGCTGATGACACATGATAAGGGTCTTAAGGTTAACACTTATTCCAATTTTTAAATTAAACTTGAATTTATGGGTTATATCTTATGTATTTTTTTAATTCTATAGGATGCACTTGTTCTTTATGCAAGGTTACAACTAAATTTAGTTAGAGGTGTAACTGAGGGAAGTTTATTGGTTGAACAACTCTTGGATGTCATATCTAAAGAACTAGATCAAAGCAATTCTTCAATTCCTGGTACTTCATGGTGAGTGTTTCTAATTTTTATCCTATTCCTATTCTGCCCCACCTCCCCTTTTTTTTACCGCCTGTTGCTTCTTTTTTGATGGATTTTCATGCAAGAAACTTTAGGAGAGATGGAACCAAGGATGATATTGGAACCTTGAGTAGTTCTCAGCAACATTTGGTGGAACTTGCAGCACTTGTATTGTATCGGGTATTCTGTTCTCATGCCTAATATCTAATAGCTATTTTTTTTACTAGAACTGATGCTGTGCTACACTCTTAAAAGTATCTATGTTTTGATATAATAATTTCAATTTGCTGCATATCTTGTGTTGAATTGTGCATTTGATTTTTGAGTTTGGGTGGTGTTCATATAAATTTGACTAATTATTTGTTGAAATTGGCAGTTTTAGTGGTTGAATTCTTTAAAATTTAATGGCTTAGTCTTTCTTAATGTGATATGATAGGCATGTGCAACTACAAGCAGAGCAACATCAAATGAAAAATGTGTTAAAAGAGAGAGTACAGCTGCCCGTCTGAAGGAGGAGCTTGTAAAAGGAAAATGGTTATGGTATGTTTAACCAGGAAAAGAAGTACTTTTATACCACATATTGAGTGATTTACTATTTGATTACTCTTCCTTTGTTAAGTTCCATGTTATATCTCCAACGTATCACATGTTATCCCAGTGAAGCCTTTCTGAGCTTGTTTTATTCTATGCCATTTCTTTTTAGTAGGGAGGTAAATGAACTGAGCTTGAACGAACCTACCTTTGTTCATGTTCATTTGTTTATTTTTAGGCTTGTTTGTCTTTGGTTTGTGGTTGTTCATTTAAAATTTTGTTTGTTCATTTCATTTGTCTAAATTAAATGAACTTGTTCTTGAACATTAAATGACCACGTTCATGAATAATTAACAATTTTGTTTATGAACAATAAATAAACAAATTTAAACAAACAAAAAATAAGCATATTTCTTATTTTTAGATGTAAAAGAATCAAACATAAATGATAAATATATTATAAATAAATTAAACCCAAAACAATAATAATACTAGTTATATGTTTGTAAAATATGGTTACAATCATATCTAATTATCCTCGATATGGTCATGGTCAATATTTTTGCTAAATCTCTATGAATTGCTAGCTTATGCTTATCTTCTCAATGGTGCTGGAAGTTCCTCTTATTCTGTTTTCTATGTAACCATTTTTGTTAAGTTGAGCTGCATGGGTGTTACTGCAGGAATGTGACATTTTGTTATCTCATTCGTAATTACTACACTCGCATCAGTAAGGATCTTTTTATCTACTGGTTTGAAGGCATTTGTGCAAGCTTTGAAAGGTATAATCAGACATTTTTTTGTAAACCTTGTCTTAATTGTTTGGGTCTAGCTTTTTTGACGTCCCTTTCTTTTTGGGTGTGTATTGATACTTGAAAAAGTTGTGCCTTCATGTGGTTTCCTTATCATTGTTACTGATCCTTGAAAGTAGTCCGGAACATTGGGAAAATTTACTCGCATTATTGTCATAACATGTGCAATACAGGCATACAAGCACGATCAAGTTAATGCTTACATTTATGTATTCATGTGCATAGGGATGCATGCACTTGAAAATTTCTGAAACTTCTTTGCACAACATTATTATATTATTTATTGGACTTGCCTCACGTTATTTCATCATTATGCAAAACATTCCATGTTGTTGTGGAGGTTACACCCTATTTATTGGACTCAATCTTGAAGGTCCTAGGTTCATATTCTAAGATGGAGGGGGTGGAGTTTTTGGGTTGGGAGAGGCTACTACCTATTGTATATCTCAAAATTCTTATGTAAAAAAGAAAAAAAAAAAAACCCTTTCACATTGAGATACGCTACAGCCTTCCATGTTCAGGTGTATGCATGCCTATTTAGGAATTTTCTGGTTGATATTGATAGATTACTACAATCTTCAGGATATAATTTGCTGTTTTTTCTTGTATTCTCTTAATACTTGTGAAATATAACCTTGCCCTTATCATTATTAATTGTTTTTGTTGGACTAACATGTTTATGCTACAGAATCTTGAATGATGCAAATGTGGAGCATGCATATGATGGTTTACTATGGACTTTGCGGTACACCCTTTTGACTATAAAATTTGGAATTGTTGTTGGCTTTTTTTTTTATTGATTCTGTTTATTATTGTCTTCAAAATTGTCAGATTCAATGGTTGATTTATTAATGTCTCTTGGATTTAAGATTCAACTTTTCCTTTGAGCTTAAAATTGTTGTTACATGCATTAAAGGAGTCTGCAGGAACTCTCATTGATGGAGCTGCCTTCAAATGCTCAAGTGGAGATTTCATTGAGGTCATCTCTTATCTCAAAAGAGGTACATTTTTCTTAGTACTCTTTCTTTTGGGATAGTTTTCTGTAATTTGACATACGCATGTTTCGCTTATTGATGTATTAAAAAAACAGATACTCATAATTTTAGGTTGGCTTATATATTGGATTTTGGTGTCTACTCCTGGCACTATGGCTTGTTTGTGCTAATTGGTGTTACTGTTATCTCATATATTTCAAGTTCAAAATTAGATGTTTCGTTATATCTAAGTCCGGCATTTTAACCTTGCTAGTAGGCTTTGATTTTGGTTGGATGTTTAATGGTTGTTACCTCGTTTTTGTTTTCTTGGCCTTTAGTTGTTCCCCATTCATTGGAATTGCTTGTTCCTTAGTATTATGTCTAGGCGGGGAGTGGTAAGTTGTGTTGTTTCATGTTGTTTACAATTAGTGTTATGGTTTTAAATTCAGGTTAGATTTCATCTATTGTTAATCAGTATTAGGTTGGATACTTAATAGGTTGTAGGCATTGAATTGGGTTTTGCTGCCTCAAAGTAGCATGCATTTGGAGTTGTAGAGCTTAAGTAAGACTATCTTTTTGTGGCTGGTTATGTCTCAATTAGAATTTGTTTCTTGAATTTAAGATTTTTGAAAAGCTAAACTAGAGGAGTTTTCCCACAAATATGTGCTGTTTTCATCTGCCATGAGGTATATATATAATTTGAGTTTTTCATGCTGCAGTTTTCATAATAGTAGAGCTTGTCAAGATTAGCCTTAAATGGTTTATGCTAACATTGTCAATATTTAGAATTATCTAATGGAACCATTCCTATTTTTATAGTTTGAATGGCATTGTCTATAAAAGTAAGAAAATATCAAAATGATTGAAAAGAACATCACCAGAGAGATATAGCTGAATATTTTCTGACTTTGTATATGGGAACTACTATTGTACAATGCACATTAATTAATTAGTCCATATTATTGAAAAATTGCATTTACATTTGACTTATTCTTCTTCTTAATGCATTAATACTACGCTATGATCAAAGTACTAGGAGGGGCTTGATTCTAAATAATTGTAGGCATAATGGACATCCCATGTAGGCATAGTGGACGTTACATACAATATGGACTTTGTATAGTAGGTATAAGACACCTATCACAGGGGGAACTATGATGGGGTAGTGCTTGCTCTGATACCATGTGGAAGTAGCGATAGAAACAATGTTTTGTGTTTATTTGATGTAAGTGTACAAATAACCTGGAGAGGCTATTAGGTTTAGAACCTAAATTTAGAACCAATCCCTTAAGTATGGAGATTTCTATAAACCATTACAATAGGGAACAAAGAAAATCTGTCTTATCTAACTACACATACAGTGCACCAAATAAAGAAACAAATACTATTTAAAGAACCAAAATAACTGCAGCTGTAATAGATGGCTAGCATATGGCAGATCTTCAAGTAGTAGTTGACTGATTTCTTAATTATATCTTTGCTTTGGACGAGTTCTCTCTTTTAGCTGTTTTTACTTGGTATTTGACAAAAACTGCAGTTCGATTGTGGTTGGCAACTAATATGGAGCCATCTTATGCATGGATTACCAACATTTAGCAACGTAACTCCAGTGGTAAGTTCTCTTATGCCTTTCCCTCTTGTACTTATTTTGATAAGTAGTTTTAATCTTTTGTTCTCCTCAATATGCACTGAAATTTGTTTGGAAAAAGAGCTTTCCAATGCATTATGATTTCTTTTTGTTAGAGAAATTTAAGTTACCTGTGAGCCTGCTATAACATATTGATATCGAGGAATCTTTGTAACAGTTGAACTTGAAATCAAAATTTAAAGGCAAAACAATTGAAATTATCAAGTGATATGGTCATTCATTTCTATTTATTTAATTATCATATTTGGAGTTTTGTATGTATATTTATAATGATTGAGGTTAGAGCGGGAATTCTTATTTTGTAGCAGTATAAAATGTTCTAGAATTGATAGTCGCTAATTAGTGTTTATGCAGCTGGGAAATGGTTACTTCATTTTTATATTTTGGAGGCAAGTTTCTACAACCCAAGATGCTTACTTAGGTCTGGTCAACTCTTGAAATGATATGATCTAATCCTGAGATTAAGTTTCCTGCCTTGCTTAAGCTGCAAGTTATCTGTTCTGCAGTCCGTCTTGCTGTGTGGGTGCCTTTTAGGGATCTAAAAGTGGCTGTGATATGGGGAAATAGCCAGTATTTAAGGGTTTTGCTCCCATCTGCCACCATTAATCATCGTAACTGCTCTGTGAATGCAATGAACCTATCCAAAGAGAGAATCCCAATTTCTATAACAAATCACCAAATTTAAGCCTCAATAAATAAAATACAAAAAAAAAAAGAAAAAAAAGAGAATCAATTCAAGGTAAATGACAAGTATTGACTTAAAATATACCAATGTTCCCTTAAAATTTTCAAAATCTGATTCTAGGGCCCGGTGGAGAGAGATTTATGGCATTCATAGCCACCAGTCGGCAATCAGTTCCAATTGATGCCGGTTGAGGGTTAAGCTGAGGTTGAGCATGAGAAGGCTGGTTTGTTGGGTCAGGTGGCTGGTTTGTTATGTGAAGGTGAAAGAAAAATTAGAGGGATGCCTGGAGAGTTGGAACTTGAAACAGATAAGAAACGGGAGAAAGGGTGGGGGTGGTTTGAATGTTCTCTTTAATTATTTCAGTTCGGTTTTTATTTGCTTTTTTAAGATAAAAGGGTTGAGGGAAAGAATAAGTGAGCAAGCAGTGGTAGAGAATGCTTTGAAGATATAGAAGAAAATTTGAGAGGGAAAGGGGGATGATAAATAGTGTACTAATTCTTTGCATGTAAATTATCATCATAATAATTTTTTGCATGTATTATAATCCTTTTTTTGTGTCTTTGCTTATGATCAGATGGTTAATTGAATTTTATTGTAATTAACAATATTTCTTATCATAATAATTTCATAATATTTATAGTCTTAACCATTCATTGAATGTTTATAGGCAAATCTTATCATATTTAGCTATTGTTCTTTTAATAGAAAA
This sequence comes from Gossypium hirsutum, assembly GCF_007990345.1. Taxonomy (NCBI): domain Eukaryota; kingdom Viridiplantae; phylum Streptophyta; class Magnoliopsida; order Malvales; family Malvaceae; genus Gossypium; species Gossypium hirsutum. The sequence continues at coordinate 77,365,512 of NC_053432.1, forward strand.
TAATGTGAATAATAATGCATGTAGCTAATTTTCTTTTAATAGAAATTAATATGAATAATGTGTACTTCATTATATAAACAAATAAATTAGAGTGTCATTTTTATTTCTACCAATTATCAGCTTTATGTTTTGAGAAACTCTCTTGTTTTTAAAAGCTTTTCTCTAGTCTTTATCTCTCTACCAGTGCGATCCTCCTTAGCTATAGGGTTGCTTTTTAGGCAGCTTGGCAAAGACTAAAAAATAACATAGGAATATCAAAATTATTAGATTTACTTGTATATGAAACTTCTCTAAAGTCCTAAATTTTACAATGTAATTATTGGCTATGTCATGTGTTCATAATATCATATGCTAAATAATCTTGGTTCAGTCAGCTTTACAAGTAGTTGGAGAACTTGCTTTGTGCTAAATAGATATTTTATTGGGGGTTTTCACTAAGTTTTGGTCTTGTTTGGTTTCCTAGGAGATTTGAACTAGAATTATGTTGAATTTTTATATGTCATGTCGAATGCCTTTTTAGATAAAAAGGCCATCAAATCCGTCTCGTCCTTTAATTTCAAAATTAAATTATATGCTTGAAGGAAGAGATTTGTGTCTAGGAATACTTTTTATTTTTAAAAATTCTTGAAGGATTATGTCCCAAAAAACAGTTGCTAGCTTTTGAAACCATGTTTTGTGATTTACTTGCTGTTTAAGCTTTGCTTGGATATTAACTTGTATATTCATGCAGGTGGATGCTGCACTGGCGCTCCTTGGGAGCATTATTTCAAATGTGAGTGCTTTCTACATACCAGTGGCCTATTAGTTAGTAAGAGGGTGCTGTATTTTATTTAATTAAAACTCCTAAATTGATCTGGTATTCTCTCATTTAAATGTTTTTATTTGGTTTGCTCGTGATTTTGTCGTTAGGATTTGTCAAACACATGTGTTGTGCCTCATGACGCATGGGATCTTCGATTATTTAAAGGAATGCCTTCCCTGTAAGCTCTCTTTGCTTTTGACCTGACGAAAATATTTGTCATTAGGAGTCTTTAATGAAAAGGCAAATAAGTTCTTGCTCAACGGTTCTAAAAAGGTTTATTTAGGCAATTTTCTTTGTGAAATTCTTCATAACATATGGTATTATTTAAAGAAGGTATACTGATGGGTACAAGTTAAGAAAATTTTGAATGGAGGGAACTAAATATTGAATTTCAACTGAAAAAAGTTGGATATAGTTAAGATGTATGCTTATTTGTCTATATTTAGTTTCATTAGCTGTTTCTACTGCATCTGGCTGTATACAACGCATGAATGGATATAAAGTCATCATTTGTCAATTAAAACGTCAAGTAAAATAGAATATGGCTACTAAATGTGAGTCTTTATGTGCAAGCCAGAAAGCTGAACTGCTGAATTGCTGATTAATGGACTGATTAAAAACCCCAGTTGATACTTGAAAATCTTGTCCTTGCTTTCTCCACTTCTCTTTTTGATGGAACCTCATTTCAAGTCTACTTTATGTTATTCTTTTATCTAATTGTCTGGCATTGATGTCTTTCCAGGTGTACTCTGTACTTCATTGCCTGTTATTTTTCTCGGAAGGGATCTCAGGCAAGTGGCTCTAACTGGTTCCTTTTGGATTTTGAATTGTTACCTCACAATTGCTTTCACTGTCTCTATGCGCTGCTTGGGATATTTGTGTGTTATTTTTCATGTATCTTGTGTATATTTTTTGATACAATGTACCTGCTAGTTGGTTTTCGCTCCAATAGCATGCATTAGAGTTTCTTAAAATTTTAGATATAATAATTTATCTCCATAGCTCTCTTTTGAAAAGAAACAAGCAATAGAAGAATTTTGGAAATATCTTGTTAATTTGGTTGAATAAACTAGAACTGATCACCTTTTTATTTTAAATTCAAGCTGGTATGTCAGTTTTGTGTGTGCATGATATGAATGGGGAGTGAGCCATCTGATTTTTGCAGGGTGACCTGAGGGACATTTTACATCTACGGAAGTATCTTCTAAGAGCAACTTTGGGCTCTCTTAGCTGGAATGTATGTTTCTCTTGATTCCTATACCACTTCTGTCCTTTATTTGCATGATTTTTATTTTAGTTATTCCCCTTAGAGTTAGCATAGAAGGTAGAACTTTCAGACTACTGTTATTGTTTGTTTCTTATTTACTCCATGCTTGGTTTGGAGGAATGGCTATTTCATTACTTATTCTGTGATGAACAGTTATGTAAAAGTTTGGTTGAAAGGAATAGAGATTCTGAGATCTCCCATATGAATGACTGTTTTGGGTGACAAGGAATAAGTCTCCTTTAGGACAATTTTACCTTCACATATTTTATGTATTCCCAATTATATCATATTTTCTTATCCTATTATTATTTTTCTTTGTTTATCTTTCTACTGTTCTTTGTCTAGATTTTTCTTCATTTCTCAAGCATTTGATCCGTGTTCTGCTATAAGTTGATTCAAATATTGAACCATGACAGATGCAATGAATTTTTTTTTAAGCTTTTAAGCATTAATACAAGCAGAAAAGAAGAAAGAAACCGAGAAATATCAATCTCAACTTGTGGTAAAAAACCCTCACAAATTAGTTTAAAAATATGCTATTCTGCTGAATATAGAATCTGTAAAATATAATTTACATAAATTTACAATGTTTTGTTAAAAATTGTATAATGATTTTAATTTTTATTAGTAAAATGTTATTATTAAATTGAAGGGTAGAACAATTCTTTTATGTCTATTCCTTGTTTATTAACATCTTAACCAATCAAACATCTTAACAATATTCTTCCTGTATTCCATTCAATGATATGTAACATCTATTCCCTTTCTGCTATATTTTCATCGAATGACTACTCCATTCTCACTCTAATCCATTTAGTGAACCAAATGTAACATTTCTGTTTTAGGTCAAGATTAGAGTTGGAAACATTTCTTTTTCGAGAGAAGGAGCTATCTTTCCTTTTTGGCTGTTGGCAATCAATCAAGATTAATTATTATTTAATGTGGTGGCGGTGATTTCTAGATTTGTTGTCGAGTCTCTTCTCTGAGAATCTTCATTTTTAGGAGTTAGGAGAAATACCATTCTATTATCTGAAGTTGCTCTAAAGTTAAATTTCTTGATCTGTGTGGCTGAGCCATCTTTTAAGCATATTGCTACTTGGAAGTGGAAGCACTAATACCTTGGTCATTTTCCATTACTGCTTGCGACTTTCTTTGGTTTATTAGGTGAGTGATTTTTGTTTTGTTTCACCCTCCTGAAGCTAGTTTTCAGTAGACATAATAGCCTGGATGTTTTGGGGAATTCCCATAGGCCTTTTTTTCTTGAAATGTATTTATTGCTGCAGGCCATTTTTTCCTACTTCCATTAGATCCTTTTTAGGGTTATGCAAATTGTCTATCTTTAGAGTTCTATTACAAGTTGGTTTTTGAATGGTGCTCAAGTTTTATGCACTCTAGTCTTTTTTGGGGTTATGCAATGTTCCATTAAGAGTTCAACTACAAGTTGGTTCTCTGTAGTTTGAACCGCAATTTAGTTCGGTGCAATCTATTTTTCAAGTCTGTCCTTGCTAGAAATTTTGAACTGAGAAGTTTATTTTACGAGGAACTTTTTGGTGGTTGTGTGTATATATATATGGCTTGTTACAACGAATATATAATCAGATTTATATTCTTATTTGTGGTTAGTTTGTCACCTTATAAGCTATTCATTTGCAGCAGTATAAACTGTTATTTTAACCTTAAATTTTTCTTTATTTATGGAATGCAGGAACCTTCCTTACTAAATGAGCGCTTGGTATTATTGTTACCAGCAGCAGTTTATGCTCTTTGTGCTGGGTGTGAACCTTTTACCCAGTGTTACAAAGAAATTCACCTGTTACAGTCTTTTGTGGATGTTATTGAGGTTGCAGATGATTGGATCAAGGTATGTTATGATGTTGACATTCCTTGTTGTGACTTGATTTATGAATCTTATACTATATGTTGTTTTTTCTGATAAATCTTATTTGGATCATGTATATAGGCTGACGAATATGATCACGAAAAGCAGCTTGAAAATTTTGAATGCTCTATTGAAGTTCTTGCAAATATTGATTTGGATTCAATTATTCAGGTTATGGGCTGTTATTTTCAAAAGCATTCTTCTTATTCAGGTTTATATGATTTATTGGTTTTGTTAATTTTGATAAAATTTCAGGTTTCCTCATTTCATTTTCATCAAAGTTTACGTCTTCCTCGACAATTCAGAGAGTCGCTTATGCAAGAAATGGAGTCCTGTATTTTGGGACTTTTAGCAGATCTCAAGTTTGAAAAGAAGCCTTTGTCTGATATCTTCTTCATATGTGCTCTACTATGCAATTTCATTTATGGATTATATTTTTCGAGGTTTGTATTATTTTCTCAAGACTTGTCTTTATCAGATTTGCTTTCCTTCTTTTTTATTTGTTCACAATGCATCCATGATGTTGGAGTAACTTATTATTGCATGTTGTGTTGCAGAAAGTAAAACCTATTCTTGGTCTTTCTCTAGTATCATAAGCCTTTAGGTTAAGTGGTTGCTTTGTATAATATCAAAGGGCCTTCAACCTAGCAGCACGTTTGACTCATGCATGCTTTTATATTTTAATTAATAATCAAATTTCAGCACAACATATATTGTGGACTGTGCTATTTCAAAACAATGTTTGATTACAATGTTAGTGGTGGACTGTCCTAAGTCCATGGTAGCCTGACAAGATTGCAGGGGGACTTATTAATACTTTCTCATGGAAAAAATAAGCAGTTTCAGTGAATCTTAATTGATGCAATGCTAGTTCAGGCAATTAAAATTATTTTGTAGGCGGGACACAATTAAAACTCTGGAAGGTAGTTTGGTAATTTAGTTTAGTGTTTCTAGGAGTTTCTAAGAATATCATGTAGTATATAATTTCTTATTAGGAGTCTAAGTACTTGTAAGTCAAGGAATTTTTCAAGAGCTTCTCTTAGTTTCAATCTCTTGTTTTTGTTCAGTTGGCCTCTGGTTAATCAAATTAGAAGTTATTTGTTTCCTTGAGGGCATGGTTGCCTTCTCGGTTATAACTCATCCATTTTTTTTTATTTTTTTATTTTTTTATTTCTCTAATTGTTCTCATTCTTCTTTATCTTTGATCTCTATGGTCTCACTACTATTTCATGCTTCGAATTAAGCCGTTCTTAAATCTTAGATTCTTGAATGCATTCCTTAAAGTTCTAGAACATTGTCCTACATAGTGCCAAAAACTTGAGTCTACTGCCTATGACTAAAAATGTCATCTAATCTTCCGGCAACTAGTGTCCAGTTTCACCAAATGAGAAGGCCTCAAATTATTGGAACTTTCGTACATATGAGGCCCAGAAGTTGTTGAACTTTGACCTTTGATCCCTATAAATAGAAATCTTGATATATGAACAAGTAAGCAATTTCCCACTTTGTTGCAGTTTGGCAAAATCTTAATTTTTACTTGGGGCGAATTTTTGTGAAACTTGTGTTTTCTCCAGCGAACATTTTAGTTTGACCTTTTATACCGTGGAGACAACCAATTTATTTTTAATTTTTCTTCTATTGAGATGGTTGATGTGAGTTAATACTTTGATGCTAACCACTCCTATCTGTAGGTTATTCTGGCGACTGAATAATTTTGTCAATTTCCCTGATTCTGTTCCTTTAAATTTTTCTTTGTTCTCTTTCTATGTTTTCTCCATGGAAGGTGCCCTGCTGTTTGCGGTTTCACTCTATTAGAGTGTAGATTTTATGGTTGCAGACATGTTTATGTCTGTAAAACGAAAACAACTTTTAAATAGAATTTGACTAGACTGATTATGGCGAGTTTGGCTGTGGCATTTCTTCACAAGTTCATGCCTTTTTTTTATTTTTTATTTGCAGTTCAGTGGTCTAAACAAATGTTTTTGTTAACGGATTGTTTATTCATTAAGTTACATGGATTGTTTATACCAGGAATAGAGAAGAAGTTTCATCATTTCTCTCAAAATTGGGCCAGTTTTTGTTAGAATTGCTGAACTATGCTGTTAATGTAATTCAAGAAAACAAAAATGACTCCAGATCTCTCGGATTTTTGGGCTTTACTTCCAGCTTTAACCAAAAAAGCGCTATTGTTGTTTCATTTAAAACCTTTGTTCTTGGTCCCCTTTTCACCCAAAGGAGAGATGGCGATGCCCTGGATGTTGTACTTTATGATGCTGTAAAGCAATCCCTGCAGAAGCTTCTGAAGGCTTTTACTGAACTGTATGATGAATATACTGAAAGTATAACCAACCTTAGGTCTGAGTTATTGGCATCAGATTCTTCTGGATCTGATTCTTCTATACGGATTTCTAACCATGCGGATAGCAATAAGAGTAGGATCATGGACATGGAGTTGGATGTAGATGAGGATGGCAAAGATATGACTATTCAGACATCTAGTGGGAAAACTCCGTCTGGTGGATCTTTCTCTGCAGTGAAGTGGAAGTTGGGTATGGTATCGCTAATCTCAAGTTTTTTCTTGGTTCTGCACGATAAGACTTGGGATGTCCTATCGAACCTCCTGGGAAAAGAACTTGACTTTAAGGTATGAATGTAATAGTATTATGCTTTATATGTTTCCTGCTGCGTTATCTGCATTTAACTGCTTTTATCCCCCACTTTTTTTTATAATTACAGTTTTCAATGAATTCAGGTGTATGAGGTTATTTTGTGCAATCTTTGTCGGCGCCTTCCCTCATTATATTCTTCAAAGCTGACAGATCTGGTATGAAAAATGTCTTGCCGATGATTATGTCGAATTAATAAGGATTTTCTGTAGAAGTATTTGTAATAGAAACCATAGCAGCCTGTTTAATGCTCATGCCATTTTAGTAGGGTTTGTTTCTTTTTCAACTTTTCCACTGTTCTGTCTAACATTTTTTTTCTTACTTTAGGTCAATTTAATAGATAACAGGATCAGAGTGCAAGTTAGTCAGAAGCTTGATTGTTTTAACATTCTAGCTGCTATTGGTTGTTTGCTTGATACCCTTCTTTCTTTGGACGTTGAAAAGGATAAACATGGTGTCGTAGCTTTGGAAGAAAGAGAAGCTAAACAGGTACTTTATAATGTTATTTTGCCTTTCTTGTTTATTCTTTGTTATTGGTTTTATATGCTTGATTTGAAAAGAAAGATGATTGTTTATCTTTGTAAGAGATTGGGTTTTCAGGTGAATTTCTAGTTTTTCCTCTAGATATAATACATCCACAATTTGAATACTGCAGCCTGTGTGAATTTGGGTCAAATTTGCCACAGTTTTCTTCATTGGTTAATGAATATTGAGTTTTAGATATCTTAAGCTGGTTTTAAACCAAACTGATCTTGGACTATGGCAACCTAAAATCAAGATCGAGCTGGACTTGAATTTGATTTCTATTTGCTAACAAATCAGTAAATGTAAAAGCCAATCCAAATTAATTTGAAAAGATTATAAATTGAAACCTTAACAACCTGGAGCAAACTGGAAGTGAAAACCTGAAATGATCCAATCTGCCGTGCTGCACATATTGCCGCATCTATTGTGGTAAGCCTAGCAATAGCTGTCATTTGATGCATTAAGAGAGTGGTTGGTTTCTGCTGAAAGAAAAATAGTATTATAGATGGCTAGAAGCCTTAAAAGGTGAAATTTTATAGAATTTTAAACTTTTTCTCACCATCAGTTGCTTAAAACGGGAATCATCATTTTATGGATTTTAGGGGTGACGTGGGGAGTTTTCAGTTAAGAAGAATAAAATTAAGTTTAGATCAGGTGATATGAAAACTTGTAAGTTCTCAGGTTGGGTGAAAATTTGTTTTGGAAAGGTATTGAATTTTGATTTCAACCTGCTTTCTTCACCTTTTCTAGTGTCATAACCGCTGATTATAGCAATGTGCTCTCTTCAAGTGGCATGCTGCTTTGACACAGTTTCCAACTTCCTATCTGAAATTTTTTATTCAAAGATTGGACCTCTTTGTTGCAAAACATAATATATTCTTATGCTATGATGATGACGAGATTGACCTGGAGATTTGTTCCCAACCATTGTGTTTTGGCTTGATATTTTTTATTGCAGTCCTTGGTGTATCTTGGGGAGCTGGTTGGCAAAGTTGCAGAATTTGATCTTCTTAACTGGTTTGGTCGTGTTAAGCTAATTGACTGCATATGCAATTTTGTTTTACTCAGTCCTGAGGTTGGCCAGGTGATTATTTTTGATCCTTCCCCCCTATAGTGCCTCTCATGTTTCTCTTTTCAGATTGGACAGAGAAGTTCATGCACCGACTAAAATAATATATTAGGCGTAGATTTAAAAAAAAATAGTGCTGATATGATTTTGTATACTTATATGATGTGGAAAATCTAAGAACTTGTAGGTCATTAGCACTGTGAAGGCACCTCTTCTAGATGAGAAACGTTTTGAATCACTTTAATTAGGCATTCAGGAGGCTATTTTATTTAAAAGGAAATCGCATTTAGTAATTTAAAGTCAAGACATATAAACATGCCTCTAAAGTATTCTACTTCCTGGACACATGTAATTTTAGGAGTAGTTTCAATTCGTTTTTCAGTTTTTTGTAGTTCTAGTTTTCATCACTGTCTCTTGGTTTTAGGACATCACGAATATTTTGTCCTTTTCGAAAATTATTTAAATAGAACGAACTGATTCAGTTCCTTGTTCTTTCTCCACATGCCACTATATGGGGCATTTTTTCTGATCTGTAACCATCTTCAGACAATGATTGAAAAGCTGCTTTCCATGCTCCATGATCCTGATTATCGAGTTAGGTTCATTCTAAGTAGGCGCATTGGTGTTCTATTCCAGACCTGGGATGGCCATGGAGAGCTCTTTCGTGATATTTGGTGAGTTTCTTGATGTGTTTTCAATTTTATGAAAGGCTCAGCTAAGCAGAAGGTTTTTTGATTTTGTGCGTTGGAATATGTCATAATACAGTGGTTAGTTCTTGTTAATTGTTAAGACGGACATCCATCCTAAAATGAATTGGCAATAGGTGGAGAGGCCATTGTTGTGTTTATCAGCCTAAGATACTGCAATTTGATACATGTGGGATTTCTTTTTATGACCAATTCATTACTCCCCCTCATGTATGAGGACAATGGACCTATCACTTGACATGAACTTCACATGTAGTCATACTGGATCTATCTGTGACATGAATTTTTGCATTGTAGGCTTAATAGGTCTTTCACCAGGGTACTAATGAATGGGGATAGGTACCCCCAATTGTAGGCATCCACCCTAAAACTGATTAGCATTTGTTTGAGAGGCCCTTTTTATATTTATGTGGCAAAGATACCCCTAATTTATCATCTGTTTTTTCTTTTGGTTTTTTTCACCATTTAAGAGTTCTTATGTTTCAACTTTTTTCTGATGCATATGCCTATTATTTTGTGTATACAAATATTTGTTGTTTTGCTTTTAGTAGAACAGTATTGGTTTTAATGCTGGTGAAGTTCTATTGTTGCAGCTGTTGACATTGCTATCTTCATCTCTAAATTTTTGTGTTTAAGCACCGTAATGATATGATAGACATCATCGTCTTTATATGTCGTCTTTGTTTTTGATGTGTAAATTTTCTCAGTGACTTTCCTTTTCTTTTCTCCTTTATGGACAGATGTATGCTATCCATGTTTAATTTTAAGATGGGCATCCAACCTAAATCCAAATAGCAATAGGAAGGGAGGCCATGTGCCTCAGATACCCAGAATTTAATAGATGTCTTTTTTTTTATCACTTCAATATTTCTTATGTTTCAACTTTGTTCTAATGCACTTTTCAATCATTTTGCCTTCTATTTATTTTATTTTGAGTCTACCAATATTAAGGCTATTTTTGGTTTGAAATTTTATTTTTGCAAACTGCTTTTGTTTTATACTGTTTTTTTCCTGGAAAATGTGTTTGGTGAATGAACAATAAAAGATGCTTTTTTTTGTAAAATGCAAAATGTTGAAAATATCCAATAAATTTATCCCTTTATATATATCCGAAGTTCACAGGGGGATTTGAATTATTGGGAAATGGAGTCTCTGACTTTATTCTTTAATGTGCTTTTCACTAAGAAGTCCTGATGTTGGTGATAGTGATTTGGGTGTTTTCAAATAGTTAACAGTTTCAGGTTATTTGTTTAGGCTTTAATTTTGGCTGGCAGGTACTTTCTCATGGAAGAACCTTTGATGTTTACGGCACATTCTAAACAATGTTTTAGCTTTGGGAAATTGTACTTTAATAGCACCTTTTTATGCAAAAGTAAAGTCATATCATACTATGTGCATGAGAAATGACAATGGGCCAGCTGTGGTAGGTTCTTTAGCTAGGAAGATATCTCTAGTTTTCATTTTGTTAAACAGTCAACTTGTTTTGTCTCTTGATGATTTAGTCATGTAGGAGCTGTTGATCCATGATTGGAGTTTTTACCCACTCCTGGATTTGTAGTATCTGAAAATCTGCTCCACCTTTCCTAACTTGTCTTTCTGAGAAATATATTCACTCAATGAATTGGAAGTCATCACATAATAAGTGTCTGTAGTCAACTGTTGCATGTAATGTGAAAATATATTCATAAATAGCACCTTCAAAAGTGCCCTAAGAGCACTTGTTGGCGAAATTCATTTTCTTTATAGCTTTCTTATCTTGTGTAGTCTTGTATGCTAGATTTTTTTTGCCCAAAACAAGTTTCAGTTGAAATTCTAATTTGAAGATGGGTGTTGTTTTGGATGGAAAAAGGTTTGATAAAGTTTCACGCTGACTAGACGTGTTCTCTGGAATCTACTAATAAAGGGATGCTGTTGAAAAATGTCTTTCTAAGCATCTTTCTTCCACTCTGAACATTAGAATTACTGTCAAAAGAGTAAAAATTCATGTACATTATATAAAAGGTTACGCACTTTCATGTTCTATCTTATATTGATATCTCTTAAGGAATTAGTGTGAAGGGTATATTAGTATCAGTATACTTAATAGTGTTAATTAAGACTTACTATAATATATTGGTTCTCTAGTTCTCTTCAATCTATTTTTTCCCTTTCCATTAATATTTTTAGAGTGGTCCTTAATCATAAAAAAAGTAACACATTGAATTGTAACACTTTCTTGGTTGTTTTTGCAGTTCTAACTTTGGCATCGAGTTGATCTTTTACTCCAAAGAAAAACTTGTTACAGCTCGGGAAGTTCTTGCTGCTGGTCCACAGCCTCGTCAAAAAGTTGAAACTGTCATTGTTACCCTAATGCAGCTTGCTTTGCATAGTGAGAACATCGAATTAGAGGTTGGATGTGATTTTGTTTGTTACTGTAGCACCTGCCCTTCTTGAACGCCCTTCTTGAACCTTTTTTTTTATTTTTTATGATTGAATGGGTTAATTGTGCAATTTAGAAGGGCTTAATGGTTGTATTCATTTAACGTGCAGGCTGTTTTCATGATGTGTGCAGTTTCTTCCATTGATCCTTGTCAGAGGTACAATATTCTACCTTTTTCTTTGTGATTTTTACCAACACGGGTTTGTTCCTTTGAGTGGTAATCTTTTTGCTTCAGGGAATTAGTAAATGCAGCACTTGATAATTTGGCAAGAAAGCTAAACTATATGTCAAGAATGAAGGTGAGCAGGTTTTCTTCATTTTTAATTCATTATGATATTTGTCATGGAACAGCGATCGCTGTGATTTATATTTCTTGAGGTTTTACCCTGTCAAAATGCCTCTTTATGAACTCCCTTTCAAAGCATTCAATGGAAGGATTGATTCTGGAATTTGTTTGCTGGAAGTTTTTGATTTTCCGAACTATCTGGACCTTCATTTTGCTTTAACTTTGCAGAACGTTTTTCCTTTGCAGTACTTGGAAGAACTTATTGGATCCATTTTATTTTGTTGGGTTGCTTGTGGTGTCAGCATAGCTGCTCTTGTTGAGGTAACTTACCTGTTAGCTTCTTATTGGATTCTGTTTTGTTTGAAAAACACAATAACTGGCGTCTGTTGTAGTCAATCAAGTATCTTTTTGAACAACTCCTATGTTGTGTTGGTTTGTTGTTTTGGCAGCAGTTGTGCTTTTTGATACAGTTAATCTCAAAATTCTTTAAAATATTCTAAGGTAGCAGTTTTTATGTGCTTTTTAAAGGTTGCTAAATGTTATTGAGTCTTTTCATTCTCGTCTGGCTGTTGATGCTAATAAATGATAGAAGTCACTGAATGAGTTGAAGTGTCATCTGTTCTGATTAACTCATCTAGTTGGATGACTAAATCAAATACATTGATTATGTGTTGTAAACTTGGGTAATATTTTGTTATTAGGGTTGTTTTGTTTGCTTTCAATTATTAAATGTGGAAAGCATGTTTTGGATCCCTATTTATTTATGTTCCTTATTTTTTTTATGTACGATGTTGCTTTTCCATTTCTTTTTCCTTATGGAATTAAACATTCTCTGACCATTGGCGGTTATTGTTTGCAGATACGACAACTTTTTGTATTAGATGCTGAACCTAGTTATTTCTTGCAATATTGTTTCCATTGGCTTCTTCCAGCTTTATTTATTCACGAGGACAACTCTAACCTGAACTGGGTTTCTAAGGTAGGACAAATTCCTTGTCCTATCACCTTTCTGGTTTGAATAAATAAAGACATTTTAAGGTTTATGGTTACATCTAGGTAAAAGATCTTTAGAGAAATGTCACTAATTAATGTTGTCTTCTCTTTTGCAAGAAATTAAGGTTTATAGGTGGTTTTGGTCAATCTGATAAATGTTTTGTTTTAGACGTACTAGTCTCTTAACGATATCTATTCCCTTTTCTACTTGCATACTATATTTTGTTTGACTGACATGATTAGTTGATTTCAGATTGCTGGCCAACCTTTGACTGTTATGGTTAAGGATCATTTCGTGCCAATTTTTTCAGTTTGTATGACACTGCATTGCAGTAAGAGCTCTGGTTTTGAGAAGGGAGCAATGGTGCTTCAGAACTCTATTTTACATTTTGCTGAGATCTCTGAGAGTGAAAGAGATGAACTCATAAAGAAAAATATGGTATGTTCCCTGTAAGTTTGATACATCCAGCGGTTCATGATAACAAAATTAGGTGGAAAACCTTTTTAAGTTGGTTTTGGCATGACAACCCCGCTGAGCAGGATCACTTACAGGAAGATTTTTCTGATAATATGCATGACTCACTTTGTTACTGTAATATGCATTCATTAGTAACAGTTTCTCAAGATTTTTCTGATAATTCCTGATGATTCATTGTACAGGCTGACTATAGCAAAAATTAAGTGTCCAATCTAGAACCAATTGATATGATGTGGAGGCAGACAACTTGAATATATGGCTGCACTAAATTGAAATCTTATTTGATATTGGATAACACCATTTAATTCTCATCAGTATATATAGGTCTGATAGTGATAACTAAAAACCCAAACGAATTACGATGTAGACAGTGAATACAGAATAAACAATAATTAATATTCAAAAAACATTTTTAAATGAGAGTAGTTTTAGTTACATTTATGTAGACAGTATTTTCTCGGAGTGTAGCACCTTTAATTATGCATTCAAAGCATTTTAGTCCTGCGTCATTTATGAATCCTCATTTATTGCAAAATCATTTTATATTTCGGGACTTAGCTTTTATAATCATGTATGATCAGGACCACATCAACTTTAACGTTTGACTTTTCCTCTTTTTTGTGCATTTGTAGGTGTCTATTGTCAGCCATATTCTTTCTCTTGCATCTTGTGCATCAGATCCAATTATTCCTTTTTTCTCCAGGGATACTATTGCCCGTGCAATACAAACAGTTGTTGATGGATTTTTGGAAATGTATGTTACATTTAGTTTTTATTTATTTATTTATTATTCATTTTGTTAGCTTTTCTTTGTGTATTTATTCATTTCTCCTTTGACTCATGTAGGGATGATCACTGTGCAAGTATTAGTGTTGTTGACAAGATTAATATCTTTCGTCCTGACAGAGTTTTCATGGTGAAGATGCTTTCTTATAACAAGGATTTCTATTTAAGGATATTTCAATGAATAGTCTTCCTTATCTTTTATTTTCTCACATTCATTGTAATTTTGCAGTTTATTGTAGAAATGCATTACAAAATTGCAGCAGCTATTCATCACAGGCACAGATGTCATCGGTTAGCTTCAATAGAGGTGCTTATAACCGTTCTTGGGCATAGAGCTGCGCTTTCAAGTACATCCAAGTGAGTTGCAATTAAAGTCTTATTGACTTAATCAAAGTTATACATGTGCATGTGTGAAACATCTGCACGAGCTTCTGAGGTTTTGTTCTAGCAATTAGTGGAACTTGCCCTATGCTGTTTTGAATGGGTTGTATCATACATATAGTCTATATATAGGTGTGATACGAGTTTTTTCATTCCTTTGCTTGTGTACAATCAGAAGAGTTTTGAAGATTCATTTTATTTATAACGATTGATGGTTGTGATTAGTTGAGCTATTGTAGTGTCTGAGGGTAAGTTATAAAAACAGCAAGTGAAGATCACATCAGGACTAGGAAGGAGGCAGGGGTGAAGTTTGTGTGGAATTCCCCTTTGTTGTTGTAAATAGTTGCATATAGAAAAAACTAATTATGGATGTTTGGTTAACTGCGGATTCAGGATGTGTCTTAATTTACAAGTTTTCTTTTCTTTCTCAACATCTAACTTTATCTATGGGCTTAATAGTGAATACCATATTAGGATTCTTATGTTGAGTTGATTACCATTTTAGGATGTTTAGTTGGGCCTTTTATCATCTAGTACTGTTGCCTTTTCTCCCATATTTCTATTGTTTGAAACATCCTCCCCACAAAGTTGCACTGCAGAATAGTTGTGCACTTGCTCAAAGACAATTTTACCTAAACTGCGTTTTCAAGTTTGGGATAATAGTAAAACGCAATTGATGTTGATTAATGTAAGTTTTGGTTTTTTATGTTTTTGATCTTTTCTTTGGATTCTTTTAGTCTTCAATAACGGGGTTGTGTGAAAGGGTAAATTTCTCTCAGGAATCTTTGGCTGAGTTTAGTTGTGATCTTTTGATGCCTGGCTTTTCAGAAATTTTTTTGAGGTTTTGGAAGAATTTCAGTCTCATGCGTGCTAGTTTTGGCTTGTACGGTTATTATTTAAAGTTATGCACTTTAATGAATTGAATCCTCATTTGAATCATTTTTGAGTTAATGCAGTTATCTTTTCAATTTGATTGGCCAATATATTGGTTGCCATGCTTTACAAGATCAGTGCTGTTGTATAATTTCTTCCTTACTCAAAACTTTTAAAAGCAACCCATCTAAGGAAATTGTTGGTGTGCTTGGTGAACAACTCCAGGTATTTTATTTGCTTAACTCTTTAAAGATTACAATTTATTAACTTGGCGAAATCTCTGTTCTCAACTTGTTTTCTTTTGCAGTTTTTGGTATCAAAGTTGGTGGCATGTTGCATTCCTCTTGAAGCTGAAGGGCAGCGTTCTGCAACTGTATCATCTCTATTTTTGTCTTTGCTTCTTGAGCTAACAGTGGAGTCTGATCCTTCTCTTTATGATTATATTAGAGTAAGTATCTTTGGCTTCCTACTGTAAAATGGAGGCTCTTTTATTATACCTTAATGGGGAAGTTTTCCAGATGCATGTGATATTGTTTTGTATGGTTATCTTTTGAACTTTTGGAAGCTATATCCTTGAACTTATTTATGGAGTATTCTATTTCAGGAATTGGAACCCTTTCCTGAAATAGATATCTTTGAACGAATAAGAAACTTCCACCAGGATTTGTGCCGAGCATACTCTCCAAGAGACCATTTATTGAAGGTAAGACTGAATGAATTATAGCTAAATCAATGTATCATTATATGTATGATTGGATGATTTACTCACCATGGTTTTCCTGTTCTATTTCTCCCATTTTGTTCTGCTTGTTTTTAGATTTTGAAGAGGTCTTGCAACCTTCCGCCAAGATTACTTTCATGGAGGTCAATGTCCTTTCTAAACTTGCATTTCCATGCTCTTGGTTCTTCAGATTGAAGCTTATATAAATACCTTTGGGTTGTCTAGTTAGCATGCAGGTGGTAAAATGAAAAAAATAGAAACCAATTAATACTAAATCACTTCCTGTACATTATGAAGTTATATTTTATAAAGTGATTGTTTTCAAAATGCTTAAGGTGTTGCATTCTATATTTAGAATGGGTTCAGCTGAAATTTCTGATATGCTGCTGCTGTTAAGATGCTTCATGTTTCTTGGCCCTTGCAGTCTACAGGCACTGCACAAGAAGCTACTTGCAGGGGAAACATTTCAGGGAGGGAAGACTACTAAAGAATTTGTGGATGATACATATTGGCATGGTGACGGGGAAATTGTGCATGCGGTTTGGACACTTGTTCGCATGTGTGCTTCAGATGATTCTAGTAGGATTAGAGGATTGGTGTCTGATTTAATATCCAGGGTATTTTTTATTAGATTTGCTTACACCTTTGCTATCTGATGCTTTATGTGACAGCTTACATGATTTCTGCCTACCTGATTGTGGTTGTAGGTTGGCATTGGAGATCCACACTCTGTTGTTTTTCATCTCCCCGGAGACTCTAACCATATGCATGTTCATGGACCCATTAGTCATAATGGTGCTTCTGAAATCATGGGGTCTAGCGTATCTGAAGAGCTTCTAATAGCACTTTTGAAAGTTTTGAAGAAATACTTAATGGATGATTCTGTTAAAATAGTTGATATAACGTCACAAACACTTCGGGTGAGTCCATAAAGATTTCTTTGCCTCTGTTTTATGGTAAAGTTCCCATTTTTAAGTTGTATTCAATGGTTTCTTTCCTGTCAGTTTTTTATCAGCCAGCATTTTTTTTTTGACTAGGTAAGCAGTAATGACAACATAAATTCTGTAAGCTTTCCTACAAAATTAATTTTAATCTTATCTTTAGAACATTAATTGCTAATGCACTAAAAAACTATGATTAAAAATAAATTCTGAGTGGATGGGACAAGGAAAGGCTTGTTGTCTGTTAAGATAGTAAAATATTTGATGACGGTAAGTTCATTAAAATAATTAACTTGGACCTATTCTCATTAAGTTGTCAGATCTCCTATTTTACTTGTTATTGCATGAAAGAGTCCCTGTAATTTATTCTATTTCCTCTCATAATTGTCTTGGACTTTTGGTCAGTGTTCTTGCCACACACACACACACTTTTTTTCAAAATATTATTTTAAGCTTCTTTGATGGTAAAAAAAGAATCTTGTTGATTTCTTTTACTCTCTTCTATAGGGAATACTTTCAACTGAAAGGGGTCAAAAAGCTATATTATCATTTGATTCTTATGAAAGATCTTTGATTGAGGTAAATATTCTGTTCTCTGGTTTGTTTGCTTATTATATTGTTTAAACATTATAGGTTCCTTAAACTTATGATTGAGAATAAGAAGAACGTATTTTCATTTGATTTTACTTCGTTTTAGCAAGGTTATTTGAAATCATATTGTGGTGTGTATCCACAATGATAGCTGAATTCTACAAGATTTCCATCTACCTCAGTTTCGTTCCCGTGATTAGGTTGAAAACGGCAGGTCCTTGATGGTTGAAAGTTTTATCCAAGTTGAAATTTCTGTCACATTAGAAGATTGGTCTTTTGTCATTGTCTAACCCTAAGCTACAACGAGAATGCCCTTGCACCATCTAACTTCACCTGGTTTGATGAGGATGTTTGAACTTGTTGGAAAGAGGGAAAAGTTTCTGCATTTTCACTGTACTTGGATTCTAATTGTTTAAATATACAAATATTAAAAGATGGAAAAATAGGTGATAAATAAAAGATACCTAAACAGCTATTCTGATCCTCGGCTTTAGGAAACATAATTACATGATAAATCTAAAGATAAATTATGAAACTTAGTGTTAGTCGACCCGCATCTCAAACTTGCTGAAAATACCTATATCTTGCACACTCCCCCTTAAGCTGGTGCATAGGTATCATCCATTCCCAGCTTGATAATAATTTCATGTAATGTGTTACCATCAAGTCCCTTTGTAAAGACATCTAGTAGTTGTCCCCTTGAAGGAACATATGGTGTACAAATCAACCCACTCTCCAGCTTCTCCTTGATAAAATGTCTATCCATCTCAATGTGTTTAGTTCGATCATGTTGCACTGAGTTATGTGCGATGCTGATGGCTAATTTATTGTCACAATATAGCCTCATTGATCGACTTCATTTAATCTTTAATTCTTCCAACATAGTTTTCAGCCATAACAATTCACAGATACCTTGTGCCATCACTCTAAACTTGATTGAGCCACAACATTCTGTTTTTTACTCCACCAAGTCACTAAATTGCCTCCAATGAATGTACAGTAACCTGAAGTAGAACTCTGGTCTATAGGGACCCAGCATAATCTGCATCATTGTAGGCTTCAAGAATAAGTTCAGAGTTTCTCTTGAACATTATTCCTTTTCCAGGATTACCTTTCAAGTAATGCTTAACTTGAATCTGATCTGGACCTCCAATACCTGTTATTTACTTAGGAGAATCTGATGGTGCTACTGTGTCAAAGCTCAGTTTGCCTTCTGTCAGAAACAATTTGTGAAATTGCTTTGGTTGGATATTCATTTGGGTTGGATAATTTCTTTGATGTTGAACCGTATGTACATGTTGCTGTTGTGTGGTTGTACTAGAATAGAATAGAGGTTCCCTTTTATGTGAAGCATCATTCGAGAACTCTAGCATAATTAAGTTAGATGCATGAAATATATGGTCACATATGCCTGAGTCAGATAGAGATGCTGCTGCATTTTAGTGGAACTTGAATGCTCACAATGCTTCTCTATTTCATATCTGTTGTACTTTATTGGCAGCTTATAGTCTCTTGCTAATTATGATATGATCCCTTTCATTATCCAGATACATGATTTTATTTTATGAAAGTTTTAGATGAATTTTCCTCTCATATGCTTAAGTAATGATCTTCCTCCCTTGCAGGTTCACTCTAAAGGCATTAACTCTGAGCTGGTGGAAAAGTTGTTAATGGATCTGGAAAAGAAGTTTAAAGGTAGTGCATGGCTAAATATTGAAAATGGTCTTTTAGTTTAAAAAAGGTTTATGTGGGCTTTACATGTTGAATGAATCTTATCTTGTAGGTTTGTTATTGTTTGTTTTAATTATTATATATTTCTTGGATATATTTTAGACTTTGTCAGATGAAGAAATTAATTGTTGTCATCATTGTGAACTTCTATTTGGGAGAATTGGATGACCTTTGTCACCTTTTTTTGAAATACAAACAAGCTTTCCCATTTCAACAAGGGAAGCATTATTAACATGAAAAACAAAACGTAATTGTAAAGAAAACAGTTAAGGGAGTATGGTTTGGGACAGGTACACCCAAAATCATGCTGTCAATAGGCTTTAGGTTATGAGCAAGACAAATATGTTATTACGCCTTGTAGGGACCCAACATTTTTGGTGCGTTCTGTTTTAGTTAGTTGAAGCTGCCATTGTCAATTTTTGCTTGAGCGATGTGCTTGGTTTCAAGTTTCTGCTCAATTATATAACATTTCTATTGGTTTTACTTTATCTATGTTCTTTGGCCTTTAAATCTATAATGTGTCATTCTATGTTATTACAGCTGAACACATTTTTCTGGAGAAGTCAACAACTTGGGTGACGCATGGTAAAACTTTTGAGATGTGGATATGTCCAGTTGTATACTCATTGGTTGGCTACTGCAGTGATGTGATCCTAAGGTACTATTTTCATGCATCTTGCGAAATGCTTTATGGTAGGTTTGGAAATGCATATTAGCGATATTTGTATTATAAAATTCAAATTTGTGGTCTGGAAATGGTTGCAAAATGTTGACTTTGATTTTAACCCATTTGGATTTTTAAAGGCATCCACATCTTTGATATCAAATAAACTTTTAGGTATGTATTTGTCTAATTCACTTAGCTAAAAACTTCTTGCTTTCCAAAACTAAGATTTTTTAAAATCCTTTTTAAATCCTATGTTTAGCCAAACAATGATTTTTGATTCCTCAGTTTTAAATATAAATGTTTGAAAATCTTAAAATTGATTATCCAAATTTAGGGTCTGAAATAACCTTAATAAATTCATACTTCTCATTTCATTCTCTTGATAGTGTGCTCAAATTACTAATTGCTCAACATGCTATGTTCAGACTATGTCAGGATGTTGTGCTGCTGAAACCGGAAGTTGCAGAGCTTCTTTTGCCCAGTGTTGTTGTCAATTTAGCTGGAAGAAAGGATATTGGTGTTAATATTCAGAATTTGATTTCTGATCAGGTTGCCTGTTAAACTTTTAGTGGGAGTTTTTGTCAAAAGAGATTGATGTTTTACTAGTTTTCCTTTCTGCTTTTTCTGGCCAAGGTTTTGTTTTTGCTTGTCCCTTACCATTTTAATGTATATTTTCTGTATTTCATGTGTTTACTTACTAATTCACTGTCATTAGCGGAGACTGGCTTTAAGACTGGATTAGAGTACGAGAGTATGACAAGCTGTATACTTTTTTGTAGTGAGCACGAGGGTATAAAGTAGGCATGTTGTATTTTTATCTGGCAAAATTTTAAATATATAACAATTGATAACAAGGCTTTGCGTGATATGTGATCTTTAGTTTTTAATACTCAAAGCTCAAGCATTTTGATGCTATTGATTGTAATAGTGAATGAGTAATTGAAAAAGCAAATTAAGGCCTAGTTTGGTATTGGTATTGCAGTTAAGAAAAGCTTGGATGGAAAAAGTGTGTTTGACGTGAGAAAAGTATGGTTAGAGAGTTTTAAGACTTCAGCATTGATGTTGAAAGGTGTTATGATGAATTAAAATGTCCAAAAACTTATGCATGGATAGAAAATTAGAGCTATAAGGAGTAATGAGTAAATTTTAGTCGCAAACTATGCTTTTCACTGTAGAAGCACTTGCATTGCTGCCTGGAAACCGGGCTGAAATTCTTACCCCTTTGGAATTGAGGTAAGGGTGGAATGCAGCCTTTAGGCCAAATTCTTTCTTTCTCATTTATGTCAAACAGGGCCTAAAGTTGTCAAATAAACTCAATTTTTGAGTAATGGCATATCTTTTATGATCATGATTTTTTGCATCTTTGCTAGAGGAGCAATCTAATTCATCAGATTGTTATGAGGAACAGGAGGCATGCATTATACAAATGGCAATTAGGTGAAGCACCCTTGGATACTAAGGATAGTATAGATAGATGCATGTATTGAATGTGTGAGATGTTACTTTTTGCTGTGCAGTTGGCTGACCACCATTCATTCATCAATGATGTAAAATACACAAAAGGACTACTTTACTCTTTTTAAAACCATATTTCAGTTATGAATTTCCTCTGAGGGTACTCTTGTTTCTGTTGCTTATAACCCATTTCTTTTTTTTTTCTTTTTTTCTTTTTTCCAGTTTTAGTTATTATTTTATGAACAAGATAGTATGTTGTGCAATGGTTTCTAAATTCTCTTTAGGTTAGTTTTAGATGTCAATACTGGTACTGTGATGCCTTTCTTTCTTCGTTGCCTAATTTGCAACGCATGATCTTAGCTGAAAACACCAAATTGGAATTTTTGCTTTGCTTAATCTGCAGGTTCAGGAGCATATATTTGTGAAGTCGAATAAGTTGATAAAGTCTATACAAGTTTGGTTGAATGCCCTTAATGAACTTCGAATATGTTATGTTCTGGAAAGATCTTCGGGGCCATTAAGAAAGGAAAATTCTAAGGTACATATATCAGATATCATCTTGATTGTTTGGATGTGGTGCTGCTATTCTTTTATTGCCTCAGTTACATGAAAATTAGATAGAATTAATGTGGAATTCCATGGTTTTGTTGTCTCATTATCCATGACTTAGACTAAATTGCTAAAAGTTTTGATTGACCGGAGAATTTAGTTGTAGTCTTAGACTGGTTATATATGGTGCAGTCTTAGATAGGATTTAGTCCTGTAAAGATGATATCTTACATGTACACACATCATGTGCTTAACAAAAATAATTTAAGTTTTCATTCAATCGAATCAATTCTTCTTTCTTGGCATCATAGCAGATGTATACTGTCCATGCTAGGTGTGTTATCGCTATAATGTAAAGTTCATGTCAGACAATAGATTTGTTATGCCTCTATGTGAAGTTCATAGCATGGGGTAGGTTTGTTGTCCCTACACCTGAGGCAAATTACTAGAAATGGAGATAACAGAGATACCTCATCTGTTAAAACATAACTAACCCACGCACCAAAAAAGAACTAATAATAACTAGAACACTACAGCTATTGCCCATTGGTTTTAGGCTGATTGCCCATCTTAAAATTTGACAATTAATGAATAACATAATTTTTATTTACAATATTTAAATGATTTATACACGAATTCATTCAAGATTGAATACCATTATGATTTTGCCATAGTCGCTTCTTTTTTTACTAATCTTCATTTAATGAGGCTAAAGAGGGGTAATTTCTTGAACTTGACGGGAAATTCCAATTTTTAGCTTTCTGTAAGAGTCAAAAAAATGTGTAATTATTTGATCAGCTACTAATGTAGGAATTCATATTGTTCATTGCATAGTACTGGATCCTGTAAGACAGGCCTAGGGGGATGAAGCATTTTGTGCTTTGCTGCCATGGTAGCAAGTGAAGTTGTTTTACTCCGCACACTTGAGATTTTGCAATAGCTAACTTGTACTCCAATGTAATTGACCTATCAATATATGACATTAATTGCTTGTCCGCATCTATTCTTTGGGACTTCTTATTTGATTTATGGCAATATATCCGATGTTTGCATGGTTATGAATGCCATTATATTGTACTGAGAGTTTCATGATGATTTTGCAGCATTGCAGGCCCTCTAATTTTAGTTCAAGATCCCATTCCTCAATGAAACCTAGAGATTCAGTAGCTACATTGAGTGCAGTGACCATGTCAACATCTTCATGGGCCAAGGTTTGCTTTTTGCTTATAATGTGCACAAACATACCGGGAGTGCATTTGATGTCTTTGCATATTGGGTAGACCTAAATACTATATGGAGGATTACTTGATTAGTGAGCTGTTTCGTTTTTCAGTTCCAGCTTGTGTAAAAATTGTGTACAGTTCAACTGTATCAGGCTCTTCTGTTCATAGAACGAGCTGTCTTCAGGGACAGCTCCAAGGGGGCAGATAGGTGCTTTTGTTCCCCCACTCCAAAATATGAATTTGTATCTTAATACAAAGATAATTTGCATTTTGCCACCCCTCCCCCAAAAGAAAAATTATAATTCAATTATGGCCTCTCTAAAAATGATGAAATATTAGTTGTCCCTTCATAAATTATAAAGTTGTAAGTAAATATAATGGTGAATTTTCATTTGAACTCCAAAAAGTTTATAATTTGATTATAATTTTATTCTGCCTTCCCCCAAGAAAAACTTTATGGTTGTTCTCTATTTGTCTTGGAACCTTGGTCTTCTTGAAAAGTATTACTTATTTCTAATTGGCTTTATAAGATACAAGTTTGATATAAGCATCAGTTTGACTTGTTTATTGTTGCATGCTACATACTGAAAATTTATGTCATAATATTCTGCTGAGTTCTGTCAGTGGAGGTTATGAGTAGGGCTAAGAAAAAGTTTAGCGGGAGCAATTAAATAATCTTACTCTGGTGAAGGTGAAGCACTGTACTAGTATGTAGTGAGAGTTTATATTGACTGGGTCTTTGTCTAGCTCATTAGGATTTCACTTTAAGTGAAACTGCCTCTAATTCTGGAATCTGGATGTGTTTGGTTTATTTTAGTTATGCTTGGTTGCTCCCTTAATTTTTCTTTTTTGAGATGTATGTATTATTTTGCCAGGTATATTGGCTTTCTATTGATTATCTCATTGTAGCTAGGTCAGCAATTGTGAGTATCTGAATCTTCACACTTCATTTCCTTTTAATTGTCTCCATATGTTTTTTATTTTAATTCTTTGGAATTATATGTGGTTTTCTTTGTAACAAGGTTGTATGTTTTATAGATTTGTGGCTCTTACTTTACATCCATGATGTATGTGGAGTATTGGTGTGAAGAACATTTTCATGGCCTCACCCTTGGGAACCCTGACTTTTCCAATCTTGAGATGGTAATTTGTGGAGAAACTTTGTGCTTTTAAACTTGGAAATGGGTACTTTCACAGAATATATGTCAGTTTCTGGCTGTCTTTGTAGAGCAGAACAATGGAACTCGTATACTAAATTTTCTAACGGTTCCCCTTTTATTTTCTTCCCCTGCAGTTACCGCAGCACATTGAAATTCTTATCTCGGCAATCACTCAAATAAATGAACCAGACAGCTTATATGGGATTATCCAGTCACACACAGTAAGTCTACCTAGTCCATACAGTACTCAATTAGTTATTATGATTTGTTCTACACAGGTACGAAATGTCATAATGGTATTTGTCTTATTGACCAACAATTATCTTAGAAATTAATTAAGTAGTGAATTTTTCATGAATAATATGAGTGAAAGTGAATCAAATTGTGAATCAGATCAACTAACGTTTTGCTAACTTAAAAGAAATTTGTTCTCTGGCCTTGTTTATGACATAAGGACTTATTATAATAATTATTATTATGGAATAATATTTGGTACACTACCAATGGAGTTTTTAGACTCCACAAGAAGGGTCAGGAGGTTGACAAGTGTCCTAGGGGTATAGTAAAATATTAAAAAAATAAATATTTAAAAATATTTAAAAATATTAAAAATATATATTTAAAAAAAGAGACTATAAAAAAAGTACACTGCCAATGTACCAAATATAAACCCTATTATTATTATTATGTTTGTCAGCTAGGAAATGCTTCCAGTTGGTATGTATACGCATAATAAGAGTGTAAATGATGATGTGTCTGTCTTAATGGTTGGAAAAATAAAAAGAAGTTTGTCTTGATGGTTTTCTAAATCCCTTTTTTTTTCTTTTAACAGTTGACCTCCCAAATTATTACCTTTGAGCATGAGGGAAACTGGAACAAGGCCCTCGAATATTATGACTTACAAGTGCGATCTGAAGCCACAGCTCACATGGATGGAATTTCTAGAACTCTATCATTAACAGAGACCCAATCTTTGTCTCAACCTCACCTTTCCACATCAGACGATGAGGCTAAGAGGAAACCTTACAAAGGGCTGATTAGATCTTTGCAGCAAATTGGTTGTAGGCATATGCTAGATTTGTATTGCCAAGGATTAACTTCTGGGAAGGGTCAGTTTCAGCAGGATTTAGAGTTCACAGAATTGCAGGTTCATGACATTATTATTTATTCTCTTTATTTTGGATGGTTGATTAAAATGTAATTGAATGTTTTCTCACTCTTTCCCACTTGTTGCCTGAGCAAATATTTGCAGTACGAGGCTGCTTGGCGTGCGGGAAACTGGGATTTCTCTTTACTTTCAGCAGGACCTATTCCTCAATCTTCAGAGCAACATACTAAAACTCATCATTTCAATGAAAATTTGCACTGGTAAATTTCTTTGAATATCTTTCGTTTTTCAATTTGGATTCTTAAATTTTGTTTTTACTTTGTGTCAAGACTCAAAAGATAGGGATGTGTTGTTAGAAAAGACATTTTCTGTAAATTTTTGCTTTTGCTTTTGCTTTTGTAAAGGTAGGGATATGTCAATTTAAAGCTCGTTAAAGGAGTTATTTATTTCAAAAAATAATATTGACTAGAGAATGAATGCATTGAAAGTAAGTTTAATAAAGATTTTGATGACTGCTAAGCTTTAGAGAACATAATGATATTCATGAATGAAACACACGTCTCTGAGGATTTTCATTAACAGGTTTACATGAATATGATGGTTTAAGTGATTCACCTTGACAGAAAAAAAAGAAAAAAAGAAAAAAAAAAGGTGTTATGGTAATATTAGTGTCTTTAGATTTATTATGCATAATTCTAGGGAATAATTAACGTTAATCTAGATATCTTTCCGTCTTTGGATATCTGGGTGCTAGTATAAATATGTTATGTAGCATAATGTATATACACAGGAAATTATTTCAGAAAACCTTTTTCATGGCTGATTACAGCCAAAGCAGTGACAGCAAGGCTGTCTTCTTTCTCTTCTTTCTTCCTCTTTTTCTCTCTCCTTTGGTTTCACAGAAGGGGAAAAAAAAAAGAAAGCTAAAAGTAGGCTAACATGGAGAAGAAAATGGACTCAAGGGGTACATTACTTTTCTGTTGGCTTTTAAATAGAGTAGTAGGGTAAGTTTTTTTAATGTATTATATAGACATTGTAGCCAGTGGCGGAGCCAGAAATTTTTTTTTTTTTGGGGGTGGGGGGGGGGGGCGAAATTAAATTGTATATTTTTATGATAGTTAAAATACAATTTCACCATTTTAATAGTCTATATCTTTATAATTTTTAAAGGATTAATTCAAATTTTTATTATTTTGGGGGGGGGGCAAAGTGTAATTTTACCATTATTAATTTAAAATTGTATAAATTATTAAGGGCCTAAATGGAAACCTTTCTGTTTTAGGAGGGGCTGGGGCCCCTGCCATTCCCCCCTTGCTCAGCCACTGATTGTAGAGATATCGTACCATTAATAAATATATAAAACATTGCTAGCCGATTTTATCAAGAAAAGAAAACTATTTAGCTGTCTCTATCACATTGGAGAATGTGTAATCCTAGAAGTCTGAGTTGCCAGGTTGAGGCTCTCAATGTTTTGTACTCTTGCAGCATCCACATCAAGGTTTATTACTGCTTAAATGTTTTTCTAAAGTGCAGGCTTTCCCCTATGTGCTGAGTTCTCAAATAATGACAGCGTTCAGATTTAAAATCTGAACTGCTAGTCAAGTAGATTTTTTATGCTTACCTATATTATATAAAGATTATATTTATTTATTTTTTCCTGGTAAAATCTGTTGTAGAAAGCAAAAGGGAAGTAAACATTTTCTTGAGTTGGTACTTTATAGGTACAGTGATATCTTACTGTTCTTAAATATTTAAGACATTGGTAGCTGATTTTATCAAGAAAAGAACTATATAGCTGTCTGTATCACATTAGAGAATCTGTAGTCCTAAAAGTCTGAGTTGCCAGCTTGAGGCTGTCAATGATTGGTAATCTTGCACCATCCACGCCAAGTTTGATTGATGTTTTAATGTTTTTTTCAAATGCTTTCCCCTATGTGCTGAGTTCTCAATTAATGACGAAGTGTCCAGATTTTGAATCTGAACTACTACTCAAGTAGGTTTTTGATACTATACTATTAAAACTCATACCTAAATGTTTAAGCCCCTAGAATTGAGCTTACCTATATTGCCATGCCTTTTTTTCCTGATACAATGCTTTTGTTTCCACTTGGTGGAATGTCAGTTGCCTAAGAGCATTGCAGGAGGGAGATTCTGATGAATTTCAGAGAAAGTTGAAGCATTCAAAAGAGGTTGTGCTAGTTTCTCATATGTTCTAGTTTGTAAGGTGCTAGACTTTGTATGACCTACTAACATGCTTGTTTTTTTGTTCAATTTAAGGAGCTTGTTTGGTCTGTTTCTCGTGCAAGTGAGGAAAGCACTGAGTTTATCTACTCAACAATAATTAAGTTTCAGGTACCTCAATATTGTTACTCTACTGATATGGAAATTTTGACAAGCTGTATTTTCTACTCATGGCACTATAGGCAGTCTGGAATTTTTTACTTATATTACGCTTGCAACCAATATTGTTGTATACCATCATCAGTCCAAGATATTTTATTTTATTTGGATAAAATGGCCAGGCTAGGGTTGCATGTTTCTCAAACTCTTGTAATCAAATAAAAAGCTCTCATATGTCAATTATGGTACTTCTGAAAAGCCAAACACATACTGGGTTAGTTTGATTAAACCAATTTACACTTCAAAACTGACTAAACCGGCTGACTCTTTCTTCAAAAACCAAAATAATCAAACCGAACAATGTCAGTTTGGTTCGGTTTTTTTTCCCCTCAAGTAAGCATTATACCTGGAAGATTTGATGACACCCATGGTAAAAAAAAAACCTGAGACAGATGCGAGAATAAAAAGTATTGTAGGTCAAGGGAGGCAGCTTTTAACCTCTGGTACTAGGTAATGGGCTTGTAGTTTTAGTTTGTTTTAGGGTAGATTCTATGTAGGTTGGTGACAGATGATTGGTGAGAATTTCAGAGGATGTTTTAGGCTTTAGTTCATTTACTGGTTCGTCTCTCAACACCTGACAAGAATCTCGACGGAAACAGGGGTGGGGGAAGGAGTTTGGGTGGTTTGGTGACAGGATAAGTGTTCCTTGTATTGATTTTACTTTTCTTTTACTTTTTCTTTATTATTATTTTAGGTTGGGTTTAGTATTTTAATATTATAAATGGGTTTAAAATGATTTGCGTTGGGCTTTATTTCATTTAATTTTGAGTTGGGTATGGGTAACATTTATTGGATTAGACGTATTGTGTTATTATGGGTATTA
The DNA here is from genome assembly GCF_007990345.1 of Gossypium hirsutum. Classification (NCBI taxonomy): domain Eukaryota; kingdom Viridiplantae; phylum Streptophyta; class Magnoliopsida; order Malvales; family Malvaceae; genus Gossypium; species Gossypium hirsutum. The sequence goes on from NC_053432.1 coordinate 77,394,012, forward strand.
GGTTGGATTTTGGTTTATTTGGTTTCGAAAATCAAATCCAACAACTGATGGAATAAACCTAATTAAACCAAACTTCTAACTGACTTAACCGAATATCAACTAACCTATAAAATTCAGTCAAATGGGTTCAGTTTAATTCAGTTTAGTCAGATAACTGACATTTTGATCACCCCTATTAGTTAGAATCTGCTAGCAGAAATATTTGTTATCTTTTGGTTCACTTTTTTGGCCAAATTAAAGTTCGGTCTAATGATAGGATTAAATGGTAACTCATGCGTAGAACTTTTGTGAAGCTTTGACATGCTTTAGAAATTGAATTTCTGAATCATTGCTAGGCTATTCGGCCGCATCTGTTCACTTAAATTGGGGGGGGGGGGGAATCTTGCAGTTTATCTTACTTTTTGTTCCCTTTAACATTACCAATCCTTTCTTACAGATCCTGTATCATCTTGGTATAGTATGGGAAATGCGCTGGCCAACATCTTCATTTGAAAGAATTGAACTTCAGAAACATAAGCAGAAAATGTTTTCAGATCCTGTAATCCCTACAATGGATCAGGTATTTACTTCCAGTACTTTGTATGCTGTAGCTGTGGCAATTGACTTATGAGTTATGACTGATAACTGTCTACTTTATGCAACTTCGTACAATGAAAATTATGTGGTCCGCTGGTTTTGTTATTTACTGAATAATCCTGTTTTGATCCATTAATATCATGGTTACACTACTTTCTCTTCTATAGTTGAGGGCTGGAAGGAAAGAAGAAAATGAAAACTGTGACAACAATTTGTTTGCATATTTGGACTTCAAAAGTATGTGGATTATTTGCATGCAATATAATTCTATAGATTGCTAGATTAATGCATTACCTAAGATGTTGAAGTGATATAGTAGTTACAGATAACTTAGAAATGAAGGCAATACGAACTTATTGGTGTGAATGGTAAAGTGTTGTTAATTTATTGGTCTTGTAAGATTTTGTGCCTTACCTTAGTGTGTGGTAGACTTGTGTTATATGGAAAAAAGTTCTAAAACATGTTATGATAATATTCTTTTATACATGATGCTGTGAAAAATGTTCCATGACTCCTTTCTTGGTGGAAGAAAATTGTAGCCAATCTTGCAAGTTATTCTATTAATGGAGCTCTCCTACCTTTTCTGCTGTGGGAATTGAAGGGAAATTCTCTTTCCAACATAGCTTTACAAAGTTTTTAATTTTCAATATAGTTTTTGTGGCTGAATAAGGACTGGAGCTCAATGTTGACGAAATCTCAGCTGCATATGAGTTTGTTAGAACCATTTATTGCATTTAGGCGAGTTCTACTTCAAATCTTGAATTGTCATGACTGTACAATGCAACATCTTCTGCAGTCTGCATCCACTCTTCGTAAGGTATGATAACCATTTGGCATACTGGGCAACCATGCTGCATTCTGTTTTTCTAACTGTTCAATGTGGTACAGGGCTCTCGGTTTTCTCAAGCTGCTGCAGCTTTGCATGAATTTAAGTTTCTTTGTGTGAGAACTGGAGAACAAGGTTCATCTGCATATTGGCTTGGAAGGGTAATTTATTCCTATTTCTTTCTGTATTGCTTTACAGTTAAATTTGATGAAAGATACTTATATCACCAATGCTACGTTCGGTAAGAGTGTTATTTTTTCACTATACTTTAGTATATGAGTTAGCAATAAATTAATTTCAATCAGCAATATTTAGCCACTTCCATGACTTATTTTTAGCAAAGAGGAGGAAAACTTTTTGCTTATTTTGAAGATGTCTTATTTCAATCAGTAACATTTAGGGTGAGTTTAGATGGGCGGTGCGTTTACCTGTGGTTAGTGTAAAAATAGCGGTGGCGGTGAGATTAAATACTGTAGCGTGAGACAAAAAGTAAGCTAAATACACCGCACCGCACTCAATCGCCCATCCAAACTAAGCCTTAGCCACTTCCATCCCTTTCTTGGATGAGAGCATGCCCCATGTTGGTTAACCATAAATGTCTTCCAATAAAATTTTGATCCAGTTTTGCTGAAATATTTGTATGATGGCAGCTTGAGGAAGCAAAGCTGTTGCGTGCTCAAGGTCAGCATGAAATGGCCATCGGCCTTGGAAAATACATCTTGCAGACTAATCGGTTGGACGAAGAAGCTTCAGATGTATATCGATTGGTCGGGAAGTGGTTGGCGGAAACTAGATCTAGCAAGTATGATTGTCTCTTCTGTTTGGATCAATTGTTCTTTTCTTTTTTAATCAATAGTAAATGCTGATTATTTCTTTTTTTTCTTTAATGCCTTTCCATGAAAATATAGCTCAAGAACCATTTTCGAGAAGTATTTAAAACCTGCAGTGTCACTTGCTGAAGGTGACAAGACTGCTGACAAGAAGTCAGCAGAAAGAAAAAGTCAGACTCATTTCCGCCTTGCACATTATGCAGATGCTCTTTTCAGAAGTTATGAGGAAAGACTTAATTCCAATGAATGGCAAGCAGCAATGCGTTTAAGAAAACATAAGGTAGTAATTGACAACATGCATCTATATAAAGAGAGCTTCTCACTAAAATTTGTGTAAAATTTGACTCTGCAGACATTGGAACTAGAAGCCCTTATGCGACGTCTGAAAGGTTCAACAAAGGTATGTTGCAAGGCTCTCTCTATTCAATTTAGTGCTTTCATTTTCCTTGTCCTTGATGATGGTACATTTTAGGGGGACAAAATTGACTACTCAGTGAAAATACAAGAGTTGCAAAAGCAACTTGCAATGGACAAGGAAGAAGCTCAAAAGTTGCAGGTACTGTTTTGCTTTTACATGTTTACGAGTCATTTTCTACCTAAGCATGCATTTCTACATGTGTTCTGCAGAAAATGGTATGTGTTGAGGCACATATATTGTTAGTGAGAAGTTATCTTGGTCCTAAAACCAATCAATTTAAAGTTAGCCTATAACTAATCCATCATGCCCAACTTGTTACCAATACGATCAATCCTAGGACCATTTAAGCTTTTTGAAAGATGTCATGTAGTTGTTTCTTGACATAACTAGTAGCGATATCAGGTACTTTCTCTTGAATAAAATAACAATCAATTGCTATGTGTTTAAAACTTTCATGGAAAAAAATGATTGATACAATATGAAGAGCAACTTGATTGTCATACCACAGCTTCATAGGTGGTCAATTACCAAGACCAACTGGCTTTAGTAGTTGAAATTTCCATTGAGGCTCACATGAGGATTGTGCCAAGGCTCTATATTCTGATTCTACACTATACCTAGAAAACATTTTGCTTCTTACTTATGACACCAACTATGTCCATAAAAAATACTATCCTGTAATAGGTCCCCCTCAATTTAAGAACCTTCCCAATTTACATATGAGAAACACTCAGTAAGAGAGTGACAATGATTTCTGTATAAAATTCCTCCTCCTAGAGCTCCCTTAACATAAAATTTGTTCCAAAGCTACCCAATGGGTAGTTCATGCAGCCATAAGTTCAGTCATCATGCTTGTAGAATTATGGAATATAATATGATAGACCTAGATAGCTTAACATAATCTAAAATAACTCCAAATCCCTAATTGAGAACTCCAAATTTGTGCTAACCACTAGTCAACAAATATTCCTAAAATTTCTCTACCTAATATCAACCAACATAATAACTCCTAATTCTAGTCAACATTTCTTGATTTCCAAACTGAACATCAATCGACATAATAACTCTGCTGTCTAGTGACATGTAGGTGTGTAAACTAGCTTGATGATTCCTTCCTCCGATGAAGTGGCGATCAATCTCCAAATATTTAGTTTGACCATGGTGAACGGGATTTTTTGCAATGTTAATAGCTGTTTTATTATTGCAGACAAGCTTCATGGAATTTCCTGGAGATACCTCTAATTCTTTTAGCATCCTTTCTAACCAAATTCCCTTACAAATGTTGTGTGACATTGCTCTAAATTCAGCTTTTGCACTGCTTCTGGCTACAACATGCTGCTTCTTGAGGATAGAAAAATAAAAGCAAGTTCAGAACAAAAGGCTATAGTTTTCTGGATACTTCATTCTGAAAAAATTCAACATAATTTATAGGGAAAACATGGCATTGAATGTGGTATGAAATTCTTTTAATTGATCAGGATCCTTGATTCTTGGGATCTCTTTGATAAACTTTACATTAAAAAATCTCCTAAACTATCTCCAAATCCCTTATCGACAGATTATGTTAATTATCTTGGTCTATCATATTTTATTTCAAAATTCTACACTTCCCCTCAAGTTGGTGCATGGATACCCATTGTACCCAACTTGCTAATGAGAAACTCAAAGTTTGGTTTGAACAATCCCTTTGTGGGAATATCTGTCACTTGTTGTGATGCAGGGACAAATGGTATACAAATTGTTCCAGCCTCAATCTTTTCCTTTGTGGGTTCCTATCAATCTCAATGTGTTTTTTCATGTCATGTTGGACTAGATTGTGGGAAATAGTGAAGGTTGCTTTGTTTTCATACTACAACTTCATAGGCATAGTCATAAAGTCTTCTTAATTCCTCCAAAATTCATTTAAGCTGCAACATCAGGCAAATCCCATGTGCCATAGATCTATATTCTACATCTGCACTACGGGTGTAATTGAGCCAAGCCGAGCCTGAATATTGCCAAGCTCGAGCTCGACTGAAAATTCGGAGCATGATACTCGGCTCGAGCTCGATCAAACATCTATTTTTAAACTCAAGCTCAGCTCGAGATATAATCGAGCTACTCAAACTCAATTAAGCTTGTTTACCAATTTTTGTAGTCAAGCTTGAGCTCGACTCAATAATATATATTAAGATCAATAATGTAATTTAATAATATAAAAATATGAAAAGATCAATAAGGTCCGCGAGCCGTTCAAGTCAAGTATTACTAAGTTTGAATTCGGCTAGATCGATAGCTCGAGCTCGGCACGATAATTACCGAATCGAGATCGAATTTTTTTTAGTCAAACACGAGTAGCTTGCAAGCAACAATGTCTCATTTACATCTCTAATCAACACCACTATAAGCCACCAATTTTTTTTTATATGTTTTCAAGTTACTGCACAATTTGTTGGTCCAGTATTAGAAAAGGGGCTTTCTTACCCACCTTAATCAGGATTATTAGCAAATTAGCTTTTAGTACACCAAACTTGTCGTGGGCACCTTCTGAAAATTCCACGTGGGAACCATTTGTTCCTATCTAGCCTAGCGTAAGTTGCGTGCCACAATTCTTTATTGCAACATTTTTTGTTTTATCTCAACAGTTGTTACCTCTTTCTCATCTTCTACCATGTCTAACTCTAATATCCCTTAAAAGCAAGTTGTACTATAAACCTAGGATCTGATCAGGGTCAAATACCAAAATTAGTGTGGTTTAGGGAGAAAACAGCTGCAAATCAATAGAACAAATCTGAGAAACAAGAAGTTGGAACTTTTATAAAAAGTAGTGTTTGATAAACCTCAAGTTTTTGAAGTCTGTTAATTAATAATGATGATAATAATAGTAATAAAATAGCTGTAAGTCTATAATCATGGAATAATAGTTGTAAGTCTGTCATCTATGATCATGGAATACTGGGTTTTTTTATTTTATTTGTTACTTCAAAACCTTTATTTATCTTTTGACTGACATAAAGCTCTATAATCTAGTCTATAAATAATGTTTTATATTCATCTGTTGGCCTCCCAGGATGACAGAGACAATTTTCTCAACCTAGCTTTGGAGGGCTATAAACGTTGCTTGGTCATAGGTGACAAATATGACGTAAGAGTGGTATGCACTTGTATCCAAGTATTTTGTGCACATGATAAAACAAAAATTGTATGATTTTTGTCATTGAAAAGATAAATTACTTTAATTAATTACTTCCTATTGCTTTGATGCGAGCAGCCAATTTTAGTTTTTGTATAATAAGTTCTGCATCCAAATGGGTGGTGCATTTATTTGACTGTATTCTATTTTTCACTTAAAATAATTATAGCTAATAAAATTGCCTTTTTGTAAACTATCCATTGTGCATTTAGGTGTTTCGACTTGTATCATTGTGGTTCAGCCTTTCATCTAGACAAGATGTTGTCAACAACTTGCTTAAAACGATTGATGAGGTATGGAGTTCATTGCCAATGTTCATGCAGTTGAGATGTAACGTATTGTATTTTTAGCGAAATTTTTTCTTATTCTAGCTCTTGTATGTGTAAATTTGCAGGTTCAATCTTATAAATTTGTTCCACTGGTTTACCAAATTGCTTCAAGAATGGGAAACATTAGAGATGGAATTGTGCCTAATAATTTTCAGGTTTGACAATTTTTGGACTGTTAAATTTTCTAGAGTTCAATTTCATTCTAATCAAATTTATCCATTCGCAGTTTGCCTTGGTTTCTCTTCTGAAGAAAATGGCCATTGATCATCCCTACCATACAATCTTCCAGGTGAACTTAACAGCCTTACTAGCATTTTGTTGGGAAAATGAATTTTCTTTGCAAAAAAGTTTTTTAAAAAATTAAAAAATTCATAAAATTTTAAAAAGATAAAAAATATTCTAAAAAATTAGACAACTTGTGCTGCTGGTAAGATTTGCTGCTGCTTTCCAATCAGTGCATAAGTCATCATTTTGAGTAACTTTAAAATTAAATAAATAAAACTTATATATGAATTTATACCAGTGGTTGAATCAGAAATTGAAGGCCTGCATATCCTGTGTATCCTAGCTGGGTGTTTTGATTAACTTCTTTGTAGCATTTTTGTGTGTATGTATTTTTTCATCTGAATATGGTTTATGCTTTTTTGTTTAAATATTGTATTTTTTGATCTGTTTTGATGCTAGCTTCTAGCTCTCGCAAATGGTGATCGTATCAAGGACAAACAGCGTAGCAGGAACTCTTTTGTCGTGGATTTGGATAAAAAGCTTGCAGCAGAAAATCTCTTGGAAGAGTTATCAGCATACCATGGACCTGTTATTAGACAGGTAATTAGATTTTTTTTCTTTTTATTAATAATTATTGGTTCTTCTTTGTTGTTATTCTTGGCTAGGTTATTGTTGTTGCCATTTTTTCATTATTTGTCAGATGAAACAAATGGTGGAGATTTATATCAAGCTTGCAGAACTTGAGACCAAGAGAGAGGTTTTATTACATGCTTCAAATGTCCACTGTTTCTTGTCATTACAGTTGGTTATGGTTCTATTTCACTAGAATAATTTATTAATATTCTCTCAATAGGACACTAGTAGAAAGGTACCACTGCCAAGAGAAATTCGCAGTGTTCGACAGCTGGAACTTGTAAGTGCTAAAATATCGATTCATAGCTTTTGAATTGTTGGTTTTTATTCAGAAGGTTTCACGTTAGCAGTTACACTCTTCCTGTGTTAAAAATATTTCTATCTTTTTCTGTTCAGGTTATATTTTCATTAATCATAGTTAAAAGGATTGAGGCAGACTATCTTTAGAGAACTATTAACAGATCTATTCTCTTTCTATAGGCCCAAATACTTAAATATGTATGTTTAACATTTTTTCTATTACATGGGTTACAAGTAGCAAACTTTTCTGAGGTATTTAATCCGTAAGTGCTACAAAAACTTAACTGAGTGTTCCTAGGAGGAAGCATTGATGGTACCATGACATTTCAGGTCTCCCAGATAGGTTTTTAACTTCTCAATTTCATTTTTGTTGAACCCTCCTTGTTATTAAGGCTTCTCTAGGCTCAGTTTTATTGTGTTCATGTGAACCTATCCTTGATTTCATGTTTGTCCCTTTTTGGAACCTCTTTCCTGCTTGGAGATTCTCCTTGCGGTTTCTGGCAATGCTCCTTGGTATTCCTTAGATGCAATGATGCTTTTATCCTCAATCATTGCTTTTCAAGGTTCAGGCTTTTCTTGCACCCTCCGTTTGACATCTCTCTGATTGTGTTATGGATGTTTCTGCGGGCGGAACTTATGTTAAACGTTGTTAATTTCAATTCTCTAATTAAGGTTTAGATTGTGATTTTATTTCTTTCCTTAGGTTTTTTTTTTATTATGATTCTATTTCAATTGATTTCTTTCCTTTCTAGAATAGGTTTCCTATTTATGGAGTAATAAACCTTATGCAAAAATTTTATCAAAAACCTAAAGAGATCTGGATCTCTATCTAACGAGTCCTCAGGTTGTAGGCTCTCTTTGATGAGCTTGAGTTGTTCTCTATCCATCATCCATGACTGAATCCCAAAGTCAGAGTTGTAATAGATTGTTGGGTTCAAGCATCACACCCCGTCAAAGAACTAAGAAACTAAATATTGACAATTACTCCTGCAGATGCTATCTAAGGAAACTAAATATTGACAATTACTCCTGAATCCTGTTATCTTCATGCTAATTTATTTGTCTAATTACATCCTGATTATGGCATGTTTCAAACGTATTGAAGAGTAGAACATAAATTTTAAAGCACATTTTCTTTGAGTAATCTGAAATTTTTTAAATTTGACTTTTGATCTTTTTAACTCATGCTTGGTTCATGTTGTTGTAACTGGAAAGTAACTGTTATCCAAAACCAGTTCAAGTTTGGCTTTTTGTGACAGTTTCTTCTAACTGGTTTTCTTTATTTCTTGATCCTTGGTGGAAAGAAATTTTTCTTTAGCAGCTACCTTGTTTTGGATTTTTAGTTCTTACTTCATTCAGCAGCTATTTAGTGCAACTTTTACTTCTTGAATGCTGCTACTGGGATGCTAAACATTGATTATTCTATTTTGATAGGTACCTGTAGTGACAGCTAGCTTTCCAGTTGACCGTAGTTGTCGATACTGTGAAGGCTCTTTCCCATACTTCAGAGGATTGGCAGACTCGGTCATGTACATTTGGCAATTTTAATTGTTTGAGATTATATCTTCATTTTTCAGTATAATAGCTATGGATGCTAATTGTTATGGATGTTATAAGCAGGGTAATGAATGGTGTAAATGCTCCAAAAGTGGTTGAATGCTTGGGTTCTGATGGTCATAAATACAAGCAGCTCGCAAAATCTGGGAATGATGACCTAAGACAAGATGCTGTAAGAATTTTCTCTATCCATCTGTTCAGTATCTTCTTGGTGACATGGTCAATCTTAAGATATAATCTCAGAAATCTATCTTCTCAGTCCCTTTCAGCATTAAATATAAAAGTCTATACTGTTGTCATTAAATTTGGCCAGAAAACTTTAGAAACATCATGTCAAAGTTCAGTCAAACTAGTCTGAAGTCTCGTATGAGCACATGTTGTGCATCTTTTTCATTTTTGAGGAATGCATCATTTAAATTGAATATAAACTCTGTGAGTACTTTTTCTTTAGGTTATGGAACAATTTTTTGGACTAGTAAATACTTTCCTACAGAATCATCGCGATACATGGAAAAGGAGATTAGTCATACGTACATACAAGGTACTTCCTCATTTCTTTTATAACAAGAATGAAATATTATTTCACGCTTGTTTAGCTGAAGGTTCATTTTCAATGTGGATCAAAGAATTGGCTTCTGTTTCATAATTTTGAAATCTTGGTTTAGATGATCATTAGCTTATAAATTTCCTTTTTCCTTTTCTGTAGTTTTGAAACTTAAGAACTCTTTTGGGTTTTCATTGTCCTTGGAAAGACTACAAGCATGTCTTCTGGTTGTATAGTCATGTATATCTGAATTCTCTTTATTTTACTTGTACTTTTTCCCTGTTCTCCTTCTTTAGAGGCATCTGATATGGCATAGAAGGTACTTATATTGATGATGGCATCTATGCAGTGTTGTTTTTTTCTCGTCAATTGGAATTTCGTAAGAGATGCTAGGTTCCCTTGCATTGGTTATACAATTTCACCATTTTATTGTGTTCTTTCAATTGTTTGCTATAGAGCTCATATGATTAATTTGATTATATACTTGAAAATAATGGAGAGAGACATGGGGATTGAGGATTCTTTTTGAAGAACTTGAATGATTATAAGGTTTTGTTTGATTTTTGGCTCTGTGGTGATTTCACCAAGTAAATCATGGAAGATGAAAAAAGAATTGCAGTGCTGGCTAGTTCTGTATTTAAGTACATATGTTTGTGCATTTTAATTAAAATTTGATTTCCTTTCAGAATTATAAATGCATTATTATTGATGAATTAGGTTGTTCCTTTCACTCCAAGTGCTGGTGTTATTGAATGGGTTGATGGCACACTTCCTCTTGGGGAATATCTTATAGGAAGGTTTGTTAACTTACAACAGTTCCAGTCCCATAGCATTGCCAGTTGACTGTGAGATAAGACACGAACTTTAATGACTCAATATCATCAATTTTCAGCAATAGGAATGGCGGTGCACATGGTCGCTATGGAATCGGAGACTGGTCATTTCTAAAATGCCGAGAACACATGTCAAATGCAAGTTGCCTTTCCCTTCTATTGTTTCATCAAAAACAGTAGTTTTCCGTTGCTGTAAAATTTCTAACCAGCTTGGATTGCATGTCTAACCCTTCTTCCTCTGCTCTATCTCTTTTGTGATAATCAGTTGGATTATTTCTGTAAGCTCTAAATGTTCTAATTATCTGAAGAAACATTTCTAACCCTTCTTCTCCATGGAGATTGGCAGATGAAAAATAAAAATTACCTGATATTGTTTTTATTTGATGATAGGAAAAAGACAAGCGCAAAGCCTTCCAGGAAGTTTGTGAGACCTTCAGGTTTAAACTTTGGAATATAAGAGATCTTATGTTTAATTGTTATGGTTTTCAAATCCTAACGTACTAGAGGCTTTTTGCAGACCTGTCATGCATTACTTTTTTCTAGAAAGATTTCTTCAACCAGCTGATTGGTTTGAGAAAAGACTAGCTTACACGCGAAGTGTAGCAGCTACTTCAATGGTAGGCATACTCTGCTCTGCATTATTGTTAATGTCCTATTCATGTTAAAGTCAAGAATTGTTTCCCCTTGTTATGCCATCCAACTATTCATTTTTTAACCTTCTAGGACATGATCCCGTTAATCCAAACATAAATAGATGGAAAGACAAAGAATGAACCAAAAAGCTTAGTTCCCATGTCTTTTGCACTGATAGATATACTCTTTTTAGAACAATGGGTTGCCAAAAATGGGCAGTTATTCTGTTTCCAACAAGTAAAGTTCTTTTCTTCTCTCCATATTGACAAATTCCACTTTGATATAAATCGTTAGAACAAAGTGATAAATGGAATAAGTTCATCCATTTGGAGGATTTTTGGTCTGTATTATTTCCAAGAAAATCATGTTTAAGTTCTTTCCTTTGAATTATTTATTTATGTTTTAAAAGGTACTATTTCTGATTTTTGAGTATTAGTAACTTCTATAAAAAAAATTATTAATAACGATTCAAATTAAATTCTGATTCATTGCCTCTTCGCAGGACAATGTAGTCTGTCACAAAATGTAATAATACTGAAAACATCTTTGTTTCAGGTGGGTTATATTGTTGGCCTTGGAGATAGACATACTATGAATATTTTGATTGATCAGGCCACAGCAGAAGTTGTTCACATTGATCTTGGTGTTGCTTTTGAACAAGGTTTAATGCTCAAGACACCAGAGAGGGTAGCTTCTTCCATAATTTAACTTTCTTTTTTCTCTCATTACTTCTTTCAGTTATTGTTAATTAATGAGAAATCTGACATATTTCTGTGAAATAGACTTTAAAACTTATCTCGTACAATCACCACTCCCATAGGAAACTAAATTACAAAAGCTTAGAAGGAAATCTTTCTTAGGAGTAACCCGAAAATTAATGGCCAGATTTTTGCAACTAAATAAGGGAAGAAACACAACTATTGTAATCTCTCCTTGATTTAAGTCAACCAAATCAATTCCTTACAAAAAACAATCCGTAGGTGACATAGCTAGTTTGCATTTTAGATTCTTTGGATCTTTTGTCAATTATGGATGTTCAAAGGATTAGTAGAAAGTTTAGGCACGTGTAGCACAGGTTTCGGGGAGAGGGGTATGAGGGGAGTAATTATGTTTCCTGCAATTTGACACCATTTTACCATTGGTAACTCTCTTTTGGTTCCGGGAGATGTAGTATATGTAGTGAAGTGATATGACCCATTGGTAATGTGATCAGTAGCACCCAAATCAACAACTCAGATTTATTGTGTTGTACTTACCCTTGAGTAAAGAGAATGTGATAAGGAATGGTTACCTAAATGTGCAAATGAACATGTATCAAACTTTTTTCTATTGAAGTAAGAAGATTTCGAAGCTTCTCATTCTTCTCTTTGTTTAACTGATTGGTCTAAGTTTGGGATGGATTTGAGGTTTCAGAGACAAGATATTATGGTTTTTCTGGGTTGAGAGAAATGGTCTTTCTTGTTTATATATTTATCTGTGTACAATATTGGAGAATCTAGGATTGAATTCCTTTATTCGAGTCAACAAATCCTCAAGGATTTGTCAGCTATTAGTATTTCTCACCGTTTATTCCTTTAATTGTGCCAGGTTCCGTTCAGGCTAACAAGAGACATCATCGATGGCATGGGTGCTGCTGGAGTGGAAGGTGTTTTCAGAAAATGTTGCGAGGAAACTCTCTCTGTAATGCGAACAAACAAAGAAGCTCTAATGACTATTATCGAGGTATGACTTTCGTGGACAACTTAAATTCCCCACATTAAGTATCCTTTCCTGATGATGAAAACCCTTTGCAGGTTTTTATCCATGATCCTCTTTATAAGTGGGCTTTATCACCCCTGAAGGCTTTGCAGCGTCAAAAGGTATTTTCTTGAACAATATTTTTTGCATTGAAGTTCAAAATTTTTTTGGTTGAGATAAACGAAGAGCAAGATGATGGACATTGGCAATTAAAACCCAACCTAACTGCTGGCTTAATGATAGACCAGAAATTCATAATTGTTACCATTTATATAAACAAATAATAGTCCCTCGCCTCCATATTCTATTTTATAGCTGGTTTGTAATATGTATGTATACAACTCAGTTAAGCCACCTAAGGTATGTAAATAATCTAATTGAACTAGTTAGTTGGGGACTGATTCATTAAATAGGCCACCTGTTGGGTATTCCTTTCTTTGGAGTACAGGAAAGTCAAATTTTGGTAACTTGGGGCGTCCAATCGGTTTACTCGCCTCCAAAACCAATGATTCAAAAACTGGACCGGTGGTCAACTGGTCAGACCATTAATTCCCGTTTCAACTGGTTCGACCAATTGGCCTTGGTCCAATGACAATTAATTAATTAATTAAAAATTCATAACATTAATAAATTTAAAAATATATATTAAAATTTATAAGCTAATTCAACCAGTTCCTGGTTCATCCCGTCTGGTTCCAACAACACTGTCCAAAACTAAGTAGTGTCCTACTAGGATGGGATTCGATACCTAGTACTTGATGTTCGCCTTCTTATGTCTTTGGTTTCAGTTTCTCTTTCCAGTAATTAAAGTCCAATTTTAGGTGTTGCATTACTGACAATTGGTGCTAAGATGTAGCATCTATTCTATACTATCATCTTATGCTGTGCTTGGAAACATGAATTCGGAAATTTATGTATGGATTCCCTTTGTTATATAAATTATGGAATCGAAATCATGGATTATATATGTGTTTGTGAATTAATTAAGATTCAATATCATATATTGAAAGATTTAAAATATGAATTTCAAAATCGCAAGTATATTTATAGGAATTTCAATTTCACCGCTAAATGAATATCTAACAAATTAATGAATTTGAAAAATAATCACTGATATCATTACATTTATGTGTTTATCACGCATTTTGCACTAAATTGAAATTCAAAACCATTTTCTGAAAAAGTTCCAAAGTGCAAGCTTAATTATTTGAGCAATAGTTCACTTGGAGTCATCACCAAATTTAATCTTTTATCAGAGAACCAGCACTTTTATGTAAACAGTAAATTGGCTGAAATGCTTTGACATATGTTTCTGGAAATGATACTTATCTTCTCACAGCATATATTCTCTGTTTTTCCCACTTGTTGGTTAACAGGAAACAGATTACGATTTGGATACAAGCATAGAAGGTTCCCAAGATGATTATGAAGGTAATAAGGATGCTGCACGTGCTCTCCTGCGTGTAAAACAAAAGTTAGATGGATATGAAGAAGGTGAAATGAGAAGTGTCCACGGGCAGGTAATATTCAATTTCAGCTGTCGCATTGTTGGTCCTAAATCAATGGAGTTCAAATTGAAATGTTTGATTAATGTGATGTAGGTTCAGCAACTAATTCAAGATGCCATTGATCCTGAGAGATTATGTCAGATGTTTCCTGGATGGGGAGCTTGGATGTGATCCCTTTTCCGTATTCTTTTTTCACCGGTAACCCCCCCCCCCCCACATTTACACCCAATCATGTTTTTGTACAGGCGGTTCTCTATTTGTATTTTTTTTTAATGAGGCTTGAGGGTTTGAGTTTGGGTGTTTGTACATTTTGTACAAGAAATTATTACGGGATTTCTTTTTATTTGGGAATTTTAGGGTTTCCGAAATTCAAGATTGGTTTTATAAAATTTGAATTCTCTTGCATTCTTGCCAACGACTTAAAAACCTGATGTCAAATCGGTTAACACTTTGCTTTTCAATTCAATACTAATAAGTAAATCCCAAACAAAAAGATTGAAAAATCGACATGTTTTAAGTCATTCAAGATAACCCCTTTTTTTATTTTTTTTTGAAAAGAAACAGAACTGTTGAATTACATTATATTAAGCTGAACAAAAACATCTCTAGCTTTATCAAAGTAAAGGATTGTTATCATATCTTTTAGAGGATTAATAATTTGGCAGTGATTGACATGCTTCAAAAGTTGTTGGATAAGCTTGATCAAAGCAAAATTTGATCCTGTTGAAGAAGTGTCTTTGGAGAATCTTATCACTTCCAAGCAGTCACTTTGAATCATCATCCTTTGGTACCTATGGCCTTAAAGAAGAACAAGACCATTCAGAATACTCAAAATTTAACATCAAAGATTGAACACTACCTCAAATAAGGTTTGTACCCTAGAATCTAATATCTATTTTTGTCACATAAAACTCCCTCGGTTGATGCAGTTCCTGAGTTTGTTTTAACGGCACCATCAATGCCTAAATGGATTCAATTACTTGGTAAAGAAATTCTCAAATCTAGTTTCATGCCGCAATAATAAGTCTTCATTGTGAGTTGGAGCTAGAGCCATTCTCTTTAGCCCAATCATAAGACCTTAACAATTTTGAAGGGGCTTCAAGTTACATCTTAAAAAGTAAATATTTTTATTTTTTTATATACGCCAAGCAAGCAAACCAAAGAGGCAAAACAAGTTTATCTCTCCCACGGTTTGCCTCAAGAGGTTTTGAATATATGAAGCTAGCCACTCATGGAGATTTTCGAGAAAAAATTACTACTATGACTTACCGAAATAACCTTCAACCATACTTATTTCGTTGCGGGCATCTTTAATCACATGCAGAACATCTTTTGATTCATGTCCGCAAAATAAAGAAGAGCTATCATGTCCGATCCCTCGCCTCACTTGTTCCACATTGGTGAGTAATCGTTGTTGACGGAGAAGCCATATAAAGATGGAACTATTTGATGTCCTTGAAACTTCCAAGCAACGGTCTTGGAATGTTATGGAAGGATGCAGCACCAGTCTTGTGGTTTTGAATTTTTTTTTATTTCTGTTATTGCATTTTTTAGTGTAATTGTTAAACGCTGCGTTTTTGGCGTTAGAAACTTTAATGAAATAGTCCGTTGTAGCTAGGGTCTGAGTCGTGTTCAAAACGAAACGTTCTGAGTCAATACCATTTAATGAAAACAGTGTGTTTCAGGCAACTATTATTTAACAGCTTGCCAGTCTGTTCACAGAAATCGTTAGTTTCCCTCTTAAGCACCATTCATGGGGGAAAATTGTTATGCAATTCAGTGGCTTGGTTTGCTCATCTCTCGTCTCTCATCTCTTTCTCTCTGGAAATCTCTTTTCTCTTCTTCTCTTCTTCTCTTCTCTGGTAAATTTCTTCTGTTCGAGTTCTTCACACATCATTTCAATAGTTGAAATAGAATTGACTCTTGTTTTATTTTCTTGAGGGAGAGTTGTTGCCGTTGGTGTAAGCCATTTTCCCGGCGAAGGTTATTGTCACTCAAAAGCTCTTTCACTTTTAGTCCTAAATTTACCTTGATTTCCTTGAATCTCATCTTTTCCCACTTGCGAAAGCTCCTCAGTTCCTTAGACAACTTCCTCACTGTTTATATCCCTGCATCGCGCCTCGACTCTTAGCTTTGCTCCACCACCGTTTCATCCCACCACTGTCAGCCTGTTAGCTTCTCCCCGCTCTATCCCCATTTCAACTTCTGCCCACTCCTGAATTCAAGCACGCATGTCACTCTAGTTGCTCTTCCGCCACAATCTGTCAGTTTGCTCAGATCTCCGATTATATATTTATCTAATTAAATATTTATACCAAACATTACCACTTGGATGATTTCAAATGGAGAACCCAAACATAATTTAAATTCACAAATATGCCAAGCACTATTAACCTGTCAGTTTTATATAAATATTTTAACACTTTCAGTACAATGATATCATTAAAAAAAAAAACATAAACATGACATCAATTAGATGTAATAAAAACAACCCTGCTTAGCGGAGGCTGCTACTGATTGCTCGCATTTGTCCTATGTTTACACCCAACCGCAACATGTCATGCTCTATATTCTTTAATTTGCCACTTCTAAATTGGACATTATACAACTAAACGGGGGAATGATATCAATATCTTCAGATCGAGACACATGATACTAGGCATCTTTGAAAGAATGCTAGCCTTCTGCATAAACTGAGAACTTTCGAGTCTTCAAGATAGAGCCTGGTTTGGTCTGGGGGTGCAGGGGAGAAATCTATTAGGTAACGAATACACATGAAAAGATTTGTACACGAGTTTTGTAGGGTATTCACCTTGTAACATGTGCAAGCCATCAGTTATGCAAGAACGGGACTCAGACCAGATGATTGTTGTATGCTAGCAGCATAGTCTCGAGCCCACAGGTCATAATGTATAATCTCCTCTAGGGAAGGAGTGGCCACAAATTCTTCCTGGTGCTTCTCACATGTTAATTCCACCACCTTAAAAATATCCAAATAGTTGATCCTGAAATTGGGTAACAATTTATTTAGCTCCAATTCATCGATATCCACAGGAGGATCATGTCCATACCCATGTCCGAGCAACATAAATTAAGATAAAAATATTACTACACATGTATGGAATCCCAACACTATAAGAAACCAGCAGATGATTCAAAGTTCCACCAGAACCTCAAGAATTCTCGGTTTGTGTAGAACAAAGAGTTCGTGAATAACAATGCTGAGTGCCACGGCCAATCATATCACTCCAAGAGTTACTGGGAACTGAAGATTCTCAGAGTATGAGTACCCAAGGCAGAATTAAGCACCTCAAGGTGATTCGCTTGATTGATTATGCTAGCATAAACTTCATTGACCAATCTTTGATCAAGAGGTTGGGGTTCCACACTTGGTCTGTTGCTGGGTGCAGTGTGACAGTAGCACATGGTGACAAGATCCTAGATAGGGATACTTGTGAAGCAGTTAAATGTGGGCATGAAGTTCACAGCAAAAAAACTGATTTCTTGGTGCTAGTTCTCATGGGCTGTGAATAGGTACTGGGGGTAGAGTGGCTCAAGCAAATCAGGCCAATTGTGTGGGACTTTACAGGTCAATGCAGTCTGCTGTTGACAAGCACCTCAATTATGACTCCCATTACCAACAATGCATGTCAAAATCAAAATGCAAACCACACACAGACAGAGGACCTCCAAAGACATATAGCTCACTATGCTCTGCTGTTTGAAATTTCGGAGGAGCTATCTCATAGGTAGCATGACCATAAGACCATCTCGGTGGATAATTCTCAAACAGTCAAAATAAGGCCATACTGATACCTTACCATACAGAAGATGAGAGAGAGAGAAAATGGTTGTTGAGACGAATGATGCAGGCATCATCAGGAGGCTGGGCAGACCTATAGGCAATGCAACAATCTTTTGGTTAAGGAAAGATCTCTAATCCCTTGGTGGAAGAACTGTTGGATGAATCAACTAGAGCTTGCTACTTCTCTCAGCTAGGCCTAAGGTGGATAATAAGAAAGGGAGAATCTTTTTTTGCTATCAATTAGTCCATAAATATTTTTTTTAAATAAAAGTACATGGACTCGATTCATTGAAATTGAGTAGAGGGACCGAATTCATGCTTTAACCTTATAAAAAAAACTCAAAATTCCATAAAAGGTGAAGGCAGAACCCAGACATAAAACTGTAAAGTGAAAGCAACATTCGCTAACAAGATAACATCAGGAAACAAAAGACTTACTTTTCGTCTATGAACAATTCCACAGCTTTCTCATTAGCTGCACTAAGAACTCCTGTCATGGTGCCTCCAGCCCTTCCAGCAGCATAGGCAAGACTCATGGAGGGGTATTTCACGTTGTCAGGAGCCTTAAAAGTTAGTGAACCAAGCCTGCATCATCCATCAACCAACTTAACCCATGAGAATGAGTATGGAGGCAATGCATTTTCAATAAACTTACTTTTTCAACCAACAAAAGTTTCAAAGGTAACATGCAGTAAATTTTGTAAATCGAATAAACTTTGAAAGTTTCAAAAGTTTCAATAAACTGTTATATCAAACCTGCTGGCATCAGGTTATTAGCATTATTATTATCATCACAAGTATTATTACTGTTAATTGTAAGTCGAATGAAAACCTATCAAACTTTGAAAACTTAAATTAGCGGTGAAGTAAATTTTGAAAGGAGACAAACTAATTACTTGCAAAGATCAAGGCGAGGCCAAGTTATTTCAGAGCAATAAATTCTTTCTGGCCATGACATAGTGTATAGGATTGGCAAGCGCATATCTGGCCATCCCAACTGAGCCAGCACTGATGAATCCTTCAAAACAAGAAAATGCAAAAATAATGATGGGAATGAAAATTTTAATTCCATTCTATGCTCTCCACATCTTGCAATTCAAGGGGACAGGTCCCACACAAACTAAAAGGTAAACAGCATGTAACATTTGTAACATCACCAAGAAGAAGTAGCCAACAAGATTAAGTTAAGAGTAACACCTGTGTTTCAACCATTGAATGTATAATAGATTGCGGATGAATTACTATCTCGATATCATCATACTCAGCTCCAAATAGGTAATGAGCTTCAATGACTTCTAGACCCTGTCAAATAGACAAATCACTTAATGCTAGTAATTGAGACTAGGTTGACATCAAAATGATGATATACTATTTTAAAAAGTACAATGCTTGTAATTTTGAATAAGACGTTTGATAAAACTAAACCTTATTGAAAAGGGTAGCAGAGTCCACAGTAATCTTTTTCCCCATATTCCAGTTAGGATGCTTCAAAGCATCAGCTACTTTGACTTCTTTTAATTTATCAACAGGCCAATCCCTATGTGGGAATAAATGAGCAAATTGTTCAATACAGCTTCTTTCTAGCAATGTTAAAGCAAGTTATATTAAATGTTCAGTAAAAAATATAATCGAAATGGAAGTTCATGTTTATGCACATCCAGGCCTAGTTTTAACAATGTCAATTTCTTTTCAATTGAGGACAGAAAGTAAGGAGATGTCAGCAAGTAAACAGTTCATTATATCAGGCTTTCAACTTACAAACTTAATCATTCTAACTTATATTATGATTCTACACCTGAAAGCCCCACCAGATGCAGTCAAAATAATACGCCGAAGTGCACCCTCTGGTAATCCCTGAATACACTGAAGAAACACAAGATTCTATGAGCTTGATCTGTAGTTATCAAGAATGAGTTAAGCAAGTTGATGCAACAAGTTACACCAAAAAAAGAGCAAAGACAGCCAACTGTTGACAAGAAAACAACACATTTGACAAATAATCTCTGAAATATGAGCGATTTTCAAATAATCTTATTCATTGTATTATGGTCCACACCTGAAATATGGCAGAATGTTCGGAATCAGCTGGAAGAATTTTTACTTTATGTTTGTGAGCAAGAGGAAGGACAAACGGGCCACCAGCAATCAAGGTCTCTTTATTGGCCAAAGCAATATCTTTGCCTGCTTCTATTGCAGCAACTGTAGGCTACAAAATATAAAAAATAAAAGATCAGGATTTTAGCAGAGCAAAAATATATACTAATAAACAACAAACTATTTACTTCTCTTTCTAATAAATATTCTAATGGTTGACGGTAAACTGTAGTTCGAGCAAAAATATATACTAATAAACAACAAAGTATTCACTTCTCTTTCTAATAAATATTCGAATGGTTGACGGTAAACTGTAGTTCATAATATCTTGAACATACTTTGTTCAGTGGATACAAAGGAAGCTATGCATGGAGGATGCAGAGATATATCTGCAGATATCAGTGCGTACCTTCAATCCTGCACAGCCTACTATCCCTGTAACTACAGTGACAGCATCTGGATGGCGAGCAACCTGGAAAATTTTAAGCAAACCATCTAAATACTAAAAGTTGCTTTATCTTGTTAAAAAAAAGAAACAAAGAACTAAATGATAGGTACCTCTATAACACCTGATTCCCCAGGAATAATCTCAGGCTTTTGCTCCATATCAGCCAAAGCCTCTTTTAGTTCATTTACCAAAGACTCATTTCTAACAGCAACCAATTGAGGTTTGAATGTCTTAACCTTTAATAAGCAGAACAATTATCAGCCTACAAAGTTGCTACTCCCTATTCATTAAAGCAAGAACTCAATTCATGTTTTAAATCTTATAAGAACAAATTATCAGACTCTATCATATTGATTGTAACACTTTTAAGCATCTGCTGAAACCAGTTTATATGAGATTATACTACAGAACCACAGATGACTCAAGTATCAGTAGGTCATGATGACACCAATATCATATTAGTCCATGAATCAAGCTACTCAAGCCCAAGGTTGACATCTCCAAATAGTTTTTATGTAAGAAAACACTAACGCATTACAAGTTGCCGGTAAAACTGAATTGTTACCTGATCAACAAGAAGGGTCACATTTGAACCAGCAGCAAGCGCCACAACTCTGAATTTATCTGGATTCTCTGCAACTATGTCCAACGTCTGCAAAACACCAAATTGTGATTCTAAACAATTTGATCAAGTGCGATGCAGGCCTAAAACTGGAGCAAAAAGCTACATAGGCAAATGGCCGCTAGATAGTTTAATCGTAAAAGGCCAAAAAGTTGCTTTTAGCATGTAATAATTAAAAGTTTTTGGCTTTGCCCCATTTCACCTGAGTTCCAATGGAACCAGTTGAACCAACGATGGAGATAGGCTTGGGGCCATCCCAAGTTTTGCGTCCGGGATCTGGAAAAGCTCGTCCAGGCCATGCAGGTGGTGGTTGAGGAGCCTGAGCTGAACATTGAACTTTCCTCCCAAACGTGGTGCCACAGTCCTTCTTCAAAACAAAACCCCCTTAAATTTCACAAAACAACAATCTTTAAAAATACAATCCAAACCCAAGAAACTAAAAGAGAAGCATTTTCAGGGATTTGAACAAATAAAAACAGTTTTCCAGGTGTCTAGGAAACCAAACACGGAAAAAAGAAAGGATGAAACTAGGATAAGTTGCAGCAAAAAATAAAAAAAACCTGGAAATAGCTTGGAGAAGGAGCTGGACTTAGTAGAACCCAAGAAGGAGATAGAATGGATTTCAGGAGGAGAAACCAAATTCAAAGCCATGACAACTGTGAAAAGGAACTCCCTTTTAACTCAAAACAAAAAGGAAATCACACCAGGCTAGGCTTTGGAGAAATGAAAAGTGGGGGTGCCAAAAGAAAAAACTTTGAGAACTCTTTGAATAAGGAATTGGTATTAATGTGTGGAGGTGGGGGAGTTTGGGAAGTGGCAAAGGATGGTGGTGGTGGTCTGCTGGCGTTTGTTTTTAGCATATATATATATATATATAGTTAGGCAATGGGACAATTGGGACGGTAACATCATCAATAACATACACCTATTCTCACCAGTTACCACCATGGTTTGGTAGTTTACTCTTTAAGACCCAAGATGATGGATGATGGTCTCATCTCCCTCGGTCGTTTCATAAAAAACTTGTTAATCAATTTTATAATAATTTTTTTTACTGAAATTGATATAATAGTCAAATAACACCCATACAATTAAAAACTTAAACAAAAACATATATTTACACGCGAAAAATAATAAAATAAAAAAATAATACATTCAATTTAAAAAATAACTTTTAATTTTAAAAAATTTTAACTTAGCAAAAGAATTTCAAAGTAAACAAACCTATTAAAATCTTTTAAAAGGAAAAAAAATAAAACTTTAAAATCTGTTAGAAAAAATGAATTAAAAAAATTAAAAGTTAATAATATATTAAGATATTTTAATAAAACGTGTAAATATTGGTGGCCAAATTTATGATTAAATCTTAATTAAATTTGGGAAGTAGAGACATTGGAATAAATGAGTGAAGGGGAAGTGGAAGTGGAAGACGGCCGGTGGTGGTGGTTTGCTGAGTGAGCAATGGAAGAAGTGGGATGGTAATACATGCTTAAATATACTACATTATACTTTTTGACTTTTTAAGACGAGAGGATAAAGGAATGATGATAAATTAATTATTTTGAAATAGAACTACGAAAACGTTTATTATATGTTTCACTTAAAAAAACTATATTGCTGAATAAAGAAAATACCCACTATCACGTAGTGGGTGCGCAAACATTATAGGTACCAAACATATTTTTTTGGCAATATCTACTACTGCATGCATAATAATTTTTATTATTATAAAATTTTCAATTGAATTTTATGTGATAGGTTAAGGGATATCAATTAAAGAATTAGAAAATTAGACTATTTTATTTTATAAACTAACTGATTAACTATAAGGTATTTTTATATTTTAATTTTTGTATATCTATACTATTATTTAAGTGTATAATTAAATTAGTATTACGGATTAAATTAACACCAAATCAATCAATAAAATTATTAAATTAATCTTATATATTTTAATTAAATTATATTTTAATTGAATTAAAGAAATATAGTTAGCTACTTTTTTTTCACCTAAAATAGGATTTTTTCTTTTTGGGTAAAAGAAATGTAAAATTCAATTACGCATCCACAAATCTAAGGTCAGCAACACTAGTCATATAAAAAAAATAACTCTCAAAATCTTTGACACCAACTTACCTTACCTAAAGAAACCATATAAAAGCTAAATTTATATTATAATTAAAAAATAAATTAGGGATATTTAGATTTTCTATTTTAAGAAATAACTCTTGACTAAAACCAACTATTCACTTAAAAACAAGACTTTATTTTTATTTTTCTTTTAAAATATAATATTTGTATTTTTTTAAAAATTATTTTCAACCACAAAATTAATATGATGAATTCGAGTATTAAGTATTTTATTGAGTTGGTATCACCCTCAATCGGGTTATCAATTCAGTTAAAAATTACGAAAATGTCATCCTGTAATAAAAATAAATTATAATATTTGAGGGTATTTTAGTCTTTTTATTTTAACAAAAACCAATTACAATATGCATATGGTAGGATTTAAACCCATACCAATTGATTGAGTAAAATCTTAAATTTACCACTCAACTAAAACTTATTTTTTTATGTATTTTATACATTTTTATTTTAATATACACAAGCTATTATCTCCAATTCTCCATTAGTTGTATATCTGTACTTACTATTTATGAAGTGTTTTACTAAATTGGTGTCACTCTCAACTAGACCGCTAATTATATCAATAAATTATGAAAATATTCTTTTGTAATTAAAATAAGTTATGTTATTTGAGAATATTTTAGTATTTTAATTTCAACTAAAACTAATTAAAATATGCATATCGTGAGATTTAAATCCGCGTCAATTTAATTAGTAAAATTTTAAACTCACCACTCAACTAAAGCTTCATTTTGATGTGTTTTATACGTTATTATTTTAATATGCACAAATTATTATCTCCATTAGTTGTACATATTAATAATGTTGTTAATTGAATTGGTGTCATAAGTCAACTCGACACTAACTCACATTTGTTGACAAAATCATGATAAATAATTATAGTATATTTAGTATTATTCATCTAATACATTTATGTGTATAAATTTTATTTTGCTCTTTATTTTAATATCGTAATGATTAATTAGTTTTAAACTATACGTTTTTTATTTATTGTATGTTATTCTTAAACACACAATTATATTTTAAACATATAATTTCTATACACATATACATATAATAAAATTTCTAATACTTTTTACATAATTTACTTAATTAAATTTGTTTCACTTTATATCAAACAAAATCACATATCACTTTATATCAAACAAAATCACAAACTTTTTTTTATAATAGTTATATGTAGTACTTACTATATCCAAAAAGTTACAAAGTTGGTGCATTCATTAATTACACATTATCTCAATTAGTAAAATTATTTAAAAATAAAATTAATATTAAAATATTCAACTAAAGTGAATAATATTTTTTTTTAAATTTACTAAATAATATTAAAATAATTGGATTGTATAGTCAAATGAGATTATGGATATAATTTCAAACTTAAATATTTATTAAAGATTTATTTGAATAGCAAAAAGTAATTCGGTGAAAGTGTCATTACAAAAAATTATAATTTTTTAGATGTGTTTGGTTGATGAAGTGTAATTGCATCGTAATTCTCTACGTCATATTTGGTAGTATAAATTGTAATTACACAATTATATAATTTATATTTTTAAAATATACTAATTACTATAAAAAAATTTCAGTGCGATAATTTTTTATAAATGAGTAATAAAAATTAAAATCAAATAATCATATGTAAAATGTTATTTCAAAAAAAGCAGTTAATAATATGTTTACTAATAAAAATAATAAGAAAAATAAACATATTGTAACACATTTTTATAACATGTAAATTATTTTTTACAATACACTTTTTGACCATAACTTTAGAAAAATTTTAAGATTTAAATAATATAATTTTTATTATAACTTTATAAAATTAATATGAATCGGTTTAATAATATAATTTAAAAAAAAATTGGTGATAATCATCCTAAATATTTATACGTGTTCATGCTTATAATATAATTTTTACAACTTAAAACTTGTATAAAAAATCATTTTTAAAGTTAAATAATATGTGAGTGTTTAGAAAATAATAATATAATTGGATTTGGATGTAATTAACTAAGTAATTGCTTCTAATAATTGAGAAGTGTAATCAAGATGCGTCAATTACACTTAATTTGGTGAAGGTTGCCAATTATAATTGTTACTCAAACATATCATTTATATATAATTATAAGTAATTATATCCAAATTTAATTACTAAAAATAATGAATAAATTCCGATGAGTTAAATTAATTCATTTTAACCTGGACGGTAACATTTTTGAGTTAGTCCCTCATGCATGTTTGTCCTCTCTATGTTTTGAAATTAAAATATTAACTTTCTTTTTTTTCCTCATTTCATCAGAAAAGAAGGTGAAAGGATGTAAGGACAAAGAGAGAAAATCCCAATGTCTCATTTATATAAAAAATTTATCGTCTTCTTCAAATCTAAAGATTCTTCATTCAGCAACACGTTTAATAATTCATTGTTATGCTGAAATCACTAAGTTCAAAATTATAAATCTTTGGTATTATTAAAATCAGAATTTCTGCGCCAAACGACACTTTGATCTAATAATAACATGTAAACTCTGAAATTTTTAAGATGCGAATGAAGTTTTATTATTTATAGGTTTCATAATTATATTAAATTTATCGAAATATCATTCTGTTTAATTAGATTGATAGTTCACTTAACTCCACTATACAAGGATAAATATTTAAGAGTGAGTGTTTGATCAACTCGAGTGAAAAAAAATTTAAGTTAATCGAATTGACGATTCCTTTTTTTAAGTGAAAAATTAGATTTAATTTCTTTTCGAATTAAGTGAAATAGTTCGAGTTAAATTAAAAAATTAAATGTGTCAAATTAAAATATTGTTGTAATATAACTAATTCCATGTTAAAATATGTAAATTTGAAACCATATATATTTGAAAAAATTTCAAAGAAATATAATAAAAAAACATTATATTTTAGTATGATAAACTTGAATTATTAATTAACTTATTTAGGTTCTAAAATTATTATTTTATAAAATTTTAAAAATTTTATTATTCTTTATATATTCTTTAGAATTTGTTAAAATTTTTAAAAATATATAGATTTTAAAATTTTTATGAATATTTTAAAATTTAAAATTTATTTTAAATTATTTTATGATTTTTGTTGAGAGAGAGGCCAATTTGTTCATTTTAAAAATTGATAGGAACCAAAAGGGTATTTACACCAATTTGTTATTAAAGTTATTTGAATTGTAAAATTCAAACTTGACTTGAAACTCGAATTACTTATTAGAGTTGGCTTGAACAACTCGAACAACTCAATTTAATTAAGTTGAAAACTGGTTTTTTCGAATCGAATCAAATTTTACTCACCTTTAATAAATGGTCATGTAGTGATTGATTATGATTATAATTTTTTGTTTAATTTTAATTCTAAGTAATAGAAAAAATGGGGGTTGATGCAATTAAAATGGTTAGAATTCTTATAAATAATTGCATTGAGTTAAATTAAAATAAGAGAAGGGATCTAAAGTTTGTGAAATTTGGAGATATTCCATTTCATGAAGTTCGTCTCTTCACAAATAACTTCCGTATAATTGGTCAAGTAGGAAACATGAAATATAAGTGGGCGCATTTTGGTCATCTTTCGTCTTTCTAGACACAAGCATCTCCCCTAATTTTGTTCACACTTCAACTCTTTCTTAATTATTAAACAGGTGCTTCTTTTCATCATTCCAGATTCTTTCTTTTCTTTCTTTTTCTAAGTAAACTTTGATAACTGTAAAGTTTTTTCTTTCTTTTTTTTTTTTATAGATTTCAGTTAATGTTAAATCAATTGTTGATGAAACTCGAATTCTAATCATTGACAAATTGCTAAGAATTATTGGGCTAATGCCCAAATAATACCCCAGCCCAACATCAAGTTTTGCCTTAACGAAAGACATCTAGCAGCACATGAAACAAACTTTTATAGCTTCCAACACTTGGTGGGATCACATATGGGCACTTGTCATGTGCCGCACTCCTGACACAGATTACCTTATATCCCATACAATATACTTCGGCTCAGCTAAGAACAAAAATGGGGGACTATCAATTAACCCATACTTGACCTCCAGGGCAGTTTGGCTCAAGGTCCTAAGTAACATCATCTTCCTCTCATGCTTCTTTTACTTATCATTTCTTTGCTTTTCTTACATTAGAGCTTTACTTAACCGTTTCATGTCAAAAGCTCTAGGTATCCAAGTGTTGGAACTGCTGTGGTTCGTAGGTCATTCCCACGTTTCTCCTGCCCCCACTTTCATGTTGCATGGTAATTAGTGGGAACTACATTTGTATGTGTGATAGTGGACATGTAGATGGTGGTTTGACATGCTCGATAGTGGTGTTATAATATTTATTTCAGGCAATGGCGGGAAATATTTATGTTTGATATTTTTCGCTGTTCTATATTGTAAACTATTGTTTATGCTAACACGAAGAACATTTCAGAGTCCACGCTCTAAGACCCCTTAGCTCACTTTCTTTCACCATAATGCCCTTCATAAATCAATTTATCTACCTTGAAGTCCAACTTCTATAAAAAAAAGTTTCAAACAAGTACAACTTAAGTTGGTATTACCTTGCTTATCAAGCTCTAATGTGAAAATAATTGTCAAATTCAAAGATTAACTTAAACCCAAAAAAGTTCAAGCCCTATTGTAAGAATAATTATCAAGCTCAAGCCTTAAATATTGATTTAATCCAAAAGTAAACTATTGAGTTGGAAATGTTAACTTCTTCGCTCGTCACCTATTGAAACAAAAGAATCTTCGAGTTAAAGAATCACAATTTTAGGAGTCAACAATGGTGAAGAGTAGGCAATCATCGACAAATAGGAGGTAGGAGATTCTTAGGCAAAAGTGATTCATCTTTAATCCATTAAAGTGATTATCATTCACAACTTGCTAGAGAAGAAGAGACAACACATTGGCCATAATAATGGAAAGGTACGGGAAACAAGAGGTTGCCTTGTCTAAGACCTCTTTTTGGAGCAAACCCTTCTTTGCTCTCTCACCATCGATCGGAAGCCTAGACGGACAGTGAAAACTCGTGTCATGCCACAATTCATTGGTCACAAAAACTCATTTTTCATGGGAGTTGATTGAGAAATTTCCAAGAAATTTGGTCTTAAATCTTAATCATGTCAAATTTAATAGTTGTAGCCTCTTTTCTCCTTTATCTTCGTTTCTATAATGCATGAAAAACTTTACGGGGGATGATAGTGTTTTGTTGAATTTGTTGATCGGTCACAAATGCAAACTCGATGAGGGTATATAATATTTGAAAGAAATAATTTCGTCTGTGTAGCCATATCCTTAGGGTGATTTTGTACATGAAAATACAATAGCCAATGGGGCGACTTTGAGAGATCAACTCCGGGTCATTTGCTTTCATGGTCAATATAATGTTCGTGCAGTTGACTTTTTAATAAGAATCTGGTGCTGGAAAGAAAAATTGAAAACCGTCAGCGCCCTCCTTGATCACGTACCAAAAGTTGAGGCAAAAAGTGCCAGATAAACCATTGGGCCCAAGGGCCTTAAGGGAACCGATTTTAGAAACATTTTCAATTTCCTCATTAGATGCAATATCCATAAGAACAACATTCACCTCTTTGAAGAATCAACTTGTCCACAATTGCAAACGATTCATTAATTCTAGGAGTTAGAACATGATGGAACAACTCAGACACCTTATCTTCTTCATCAACCCATTTCCCGTCAAGCCCCTTATTTCTTCGAATGGCATTGGTGTTGCGATGTTGAATAGTGTTGAGAGTGCCAAGCTTGAGCCAATTATTTCTTCCATCTCCTAGATGGAGTCTGAGTTTCTTTTTCATGGCTTGAGCTTCATACCTTGTTTAAGTGGTAGTCTGGGCCAATTGTAGGTAAGCAGGTTTTTAAGGAGTTTGGCCATCATCTTTCTATTATTCCCGAATTTCGACCTACTCCATTCGTGGAGAAATGAGAAGGTAGTCCTGAGTTTCCATGGGTGCTGTGATCACCCATATCTCCCGTACTCCAATTCCAACTGTCCTGAATAATTGCACCACAATTTGTTGGCGGAAGGAAATATCAAATTCCATTCCACCATCACCAACACACGGTCAAGTTTTTCTTGAATAGCATCAACCCGTCCTGATTTTCCACGAGATCCATAAATTGCAGTCATCAATCCACTGACAATTATTTTTTTAAATGATAGAAATATACCTAAAAACATTTCAATATTTATATCTCTTCATGAGAATGAATACATTTTTTGAAACAAATGCTAAGACACTGATATGTAAACTTCTAGTGGTTCATCATCTGTTTTCTTCTCCAACCAAAGGGGGGTGGAAGTCATAATTATCAATCTTTCTGTTCCATTGGGAGCAAAAGCCATACTATCGGTCTTACCACTTTTTTTCTTCAAGTGCTAAGGAAGTTGCGGCAATCTGAACATAGAGTAGAGGGTTATATAAATGATGAGATTTGGATCCCTAATATGTCAGATATCACTTTGTGGGAGATGATTGCATGAATGAATTGATCCAAGACCTTAATTCTGTACGCCATCTTTTTACCGACAATGAAATAAATTTGTTTCTCCTCTGGAGATATATAGACATTGAGGACAACCAAATTAACCATCAGAAAAGTACAGCCACAATTAATTAGCTGGGATAATTGTTTCCCTTTGCTTGGATTCCAGGCAAATCTCCAGAGAAAAGAATGACAAGAGAATCTATATATATATATATTGATATTAGACCTGAATCCACCACAAAACCGGCTTTGACAACATTAATATCACCCTACGATAGCTTGATAAGAGCAGATGTGCAGGGCGATAGAATCCAACTCCTATGCAGACACAAGAACCAGGCACCAAATGACCAATAAGAGGGTGTATACCATATCCAAATCTGAATGCTTACATTGTAATCTTTTGAAGGGAAAAATTTTCACAAGAAAAACATGATATCATATGTTCTCTGTACAATAACTAAAACCGAATGTGCAGCTCAAGTTGATTTAATCCAATCGTGCTATGATTTTGTAATTGCCTCAGAGATCATGCAGATTCATGGGTACAGAGTTCGTAACCAGATAAAAGCGAGCTTAATGCAAATGCAGTGAAAGCCAGAAACGCCATTGCAACTGAGGCACTAGTCATCTCAGTGAATTCATCTTTGCCCCAATTAGATTGCCAGTCATCTATTCGCGTGGCTGCCGCAGATGATGCTGAAAGCAAAAGATAGGCTAGTATCTGCAAGATGAAACCAAAGAAGCAAGCAATTCTCTTTCAGCATTTTGCTCTGTGTTTGCACATATAAATGCATGCCTTTGTGTTTCACTTGGACATTTTGCGATTCAAACAGCCATATGTATCTTATATAATACTTAAATCCATAGATATGGTGCAATTTTATTAGCAAATTGATGCAAGGGCATGTAAAGTGAACTCAACCTATCACAAAAATGGGAAATCTAATTAACAGTTGCCAATACTGATACACTGATACTCGACAACATGGCAAGACCAAGAGGCATATCCAGGGAGAGTTGCAGTAAATTAACTTTATAGTAATTAAGAAAATGCCAGGGGTGAGTAACTGCTAACAATGAAAGCTAAAGAGGCTAGTTTACAATTAAGTGTTCTATAAAATGCAAAAAACTTGCCTGATCCATGAAGAAATCGAAATGCTGACGAAGGTAATGGCGAATGACATGTTTTCGCATGATGAGATGATAAGCTAGAGCATAGGCTTGAAACCCCGCATATACAAATCCAATCACATTTACCGATAGGCAATACCTGTAAAAAATATACATTCAGTGAAACATGTTAATGTAAAAAGTAGACATTTAATGAAGCATGTAATGAAGAACCTGTATTCTTTATAGCGGTCGAAAGAGTCACCGCTCCAGCCTGAGGTTTTATCAGCAGCCATAACAGAGAAAGATATCAAGCATAAAACAATTTCACTTAATCGAAACCCTAGAGCTGCCATCTTCACAGTCTCCTTCACCTTCGATCTCCTCAGCACAGCCGCCACTGCCCTTGCTCCTCCTCCTCTTCCCCCTCCACCACTCACTTTCGTCTTCGTCGTCATCCCCTGTCCTTCCTCCCTCACCGATCGGTTCACAGACAATTGCAAGGATTGTTGCGGTGGAGTAGTCGGCGGAAGCGGAGGCGAAGCAAACGGGGAAGAATTGGCGTTGAACTGGGTGGACTTGTCGAAGGCGACGAGTGCCTTGCAGTTGTCAACTGGGGGGGAGACTGCCGGAGGAACATGAGGAGAGGAGGTATTTTGGGGATCGGGTGGGTCGGGGTCACCGTGGTCTGAACAGAGAGGAGAGTGGGGCGAGTCGAGGTGAGACAGTGAGTCGGAGTTTGAGGAAGAGGATCTTTTCATGATGTCATCGAGAGTTTGATTGTTTTTCATCGAGGCTTTAGGTTCCATTTCTTTCCGGAAATCTAATGGGCTGAGTAAAAGAGAGGAAACAAACTAAAATTAAAATTAGAAAGAAAAAGAAATCAGGGTTTGGGGGTAGCGAGAAAATGAGTGAGTGAAAAGAGAACGATTGAAGAATATAAGACTTTTTAGGAAATAGTTACTTTTATTTATCTTATATTACATTTTAGTTACTTTTGTTTAAAATGTTACATTTTAGTCACTTATATTAACAATCACTTGGTGTTTTTGGTGATATTTTTGGTGAGTAAAGGTTATGTTTCTGCAGTGAAGAATATGATAAAGAGAGAAAAATAATGGGGATGAAGAAAAAGAAAATAAAAAATAAAAATAAAAATTGTTAAAAAATATAAAAATATAGAGACTAATTTTAACAAATGAAAAACATAAAAAAAACTTGGTTAAATAATCTGAGAACCGAGGAAAACAGAGGGAGAATGAGAAGGGAATTAAAAAAAAGAAAAAAAAGGAACGTTCAAAAAACAAAAAAGAAAAAGAATTAAACTATTGAAAGCGAAAAGACCAATTGTTTAATTTAACCTAAAATTTTCATTTAAAATGATGATTTAATGTGCTTAGTCAGCTACACCATTACTGTTAACGGCAATTAACATTCAGTGACTAAAATGTAACAACAAGATAACGACTATATCGTAGTATTTCAAATATAAGTGACAAAAATGTAACATGAGACAAACAAAAGTGACTATTTTAGTAGTTTACCCCGACTTTTTAATTTACTGATTTACTTTAAGCTTTAGCTTTCGATCAAGTGCAGTAATTTATGACAAAGCCCAGGATTTTTACCGGTAAATTCCCCTCACGTTTCTTTGGTATGACGTGGCAAAATACTATATGTTGACTGTTTTTCACGGTGTTAACATGGGATTGTAAAGTGCAAAACACATTGGCTTCATTCACAACCCTCAAATTATAGTCATCACGGAGACAAAGTTTTGAGCTGCGAATCTGCCAGGTGTTGTCAATAAGCTCTTTTTTCATGCTTGGCGCGATACAACTACTATTGGTAAGAGAAGTGGCATTTGGCTCTTATGACTCTTGGCAGTGGTTACAATCGACAATCTTTGTGAAACGGAGCAAGAGATTCACGTGAGGGTGAAGGTACAATCTAACTCTCAATAGCTCTTGTCTGATATTTACCATGGATCCTAGGATAGAGGAACGAAAAATTCTGTGGATCAACTTGTCTTCAGTAGCTAGGAACCATAATATACCATGGATTGCTACTGTAACTTCAATGGTCATCTCCACTCATGCAAAATGGGGGGGCCATGTACCTCCCCGAGTAGAATAAAGGCTTTTAACGACTGTCTCAATGAATGTGGTCTCATTCATCTGGGTCTTTTCTGGTCCTAAATTTACTTGGACAAATTTGAGGGAAGCAGGTCATCTTATACAATAACATATCGACTACGCTTTTGCCAACCCCAATTGGAGAATCCTTTTCTTGAACGTGCGAGTCCAATACCTCCCTCGTTTAAGGTCGGACCATTGTCTAATATTAATCTCTTTGGACAACAATGCTTGGAAAGATAGAAAAAACCCTTTTAGATTTCAAGAAATGTGACTCGTTCATGATGATCATTTCCCTCACATAGTCGAAAAGTTTCTGGAACCAGCCTAGCCGCCCCTTAACGCCTACCATTGAAGCTTTTACTCGATTCCTTATCAGTTGGAATAATAATTTTTTCGGTAGCGTCTTTAAGAAAAAGACAAGATTACTTGCTCGTATTACAGGCACTGAAATTGCCTTAGCCGAGGCACCAAACCAATTCCTTATCGACCTCCACTCAACCCTCCAAAGTGGTCTTTAATGCACCCATGACAAACGATTTGGGCACTTAAATCTCGGGCTAGCTGGCTTATCGACGATGAGGGAAATACGATATTTTTTCACCTTTCTACGATGATCCATAGAAGCTTCAACAAAACAACCTGCCTGAAGGATGATTCAGGCTCCTAGATCAAAGACAAGAAGGGCATTAAGGATTTAATTCAATCCTATTTCATGAACCTTTTCAAGAGTTCCAACTTGGAAACTTCTTTGACTGTTACCCCTACTGATTTTGTTTGGCCCCACATATCAAGTGACCAAGCTAATGGCGGCAATTCTCTATAGTTTACAACTATATAATGGCGACTTTTCCTTCAGACTCCAACACTTTTTTGCCATCCCACCTGATGAGAATTATCAAACAGATGGTTAGCAGAGCCACTTCCGGTCAAAAGAATGTTGTGCTGAAGTGACCTACTGGACAAGGATCGGGGTTACAGGCTCCAACCAAATTCCTGCGCTGTGGAATTCTAAAGCTGGCTGTGGTAATAACCTGCTTTCCCAGATTTCAGATGTGGAAATAACAAAAGCTACCTGGTCCTTTAAACCTAGAAGAGCACTGGGACTGGATGCTCTTCACCTACTCTTCTTTCAACGTTGCTGGCCTAAAGTTAAGCTCAATGCTATTTTATAAAAATAACCCAATGTTTGCAACATGGAAAATGAGACTTTTCGTAAAGGAATCTTGGAAGAAGGCAACAATAATATCCTCATCACTCTTATCCTTAAATGTCAATGTGCTTTCTCCATCTCCCAGTTTCGTCCTATCAGCTTGTGCAACATAGTTTACAAGATCATTACCAAAATAATGGTAGCGAGGATTCAATCAATTCTCCAAACTATTATTTTGCATGTCCAAGGTAGTTTCTTCCCGAAAAGGCAAACAACGGAAAACGTCATTATTGTCCAAGAAATCCTCCGCTCTCTCAAAAAAATGAAAAGCAACATCAGAGTGATGATTGTGAAACTTGACCTTGAAAAGGCTTACAATAGGCGGGAATGATCTTTCACTAGAAAAGTTCTTCTCTTTTTTTATTTCCCACCATCTTAGGTTAAACTCATTATGCATTGCATTTCCTCAACTACGACCACGATCCTTGTCAATGGTTCAAAGCTTCACACATTTTCGAGGTATTACACAAGGAGATCTACTCTCCCCATACTTTTTTTATTTTGTGCATGGAGTACCTTAACTTTCAAATTTCAAAAAAAATGGATGATGGAAATTGGAAACCTATAAGAGCCTCGAGAAATGGTCCCCAAATCTCACATATGTTTTTCGTGGGATAATGTTATTCTATTTGCAGAAGTTGACTCGAGAACCACAAGGACTATCAAACGTGCTCTTGCAAATTTTATGGAAGAATCCAGTCAAAGTATTTGCTTTCAAAAGTCAAGAATAGTATTCTCCTCAAAATGTCTTGCTCGAAATAAAGAGGCAACTAATGCCTTCAATATAAAGGAAGCGCAAGATCTCGGTGAATATTTGGGCTTTCCTATCCACTCCAAGAGAGTCTCGAAGCTCGACCACGAGTTTATTGTTAACAAAGTGAGAGCAAAGTTGTGCTCTTGGAAAGTAAACATGCTCTCCCAAATGGGATGACTTGTTCTCATTCAATCAACTATGGCCTCTATCCCAACTCAAATCATACAATGTCCTATCTTCCCTCAAATACCTTGGAAGAGCTTGATAGAATTAATAGGAACTTCCTTTGGGGTGGCACGAAAGTGCAAGGAAAATACATTTGCTTATTTGGGAGAAAGTTACGTGTGAAAAATAAAATAAAATAAAGAACACACAAATTTTACGTGAAAACCCTTTCGGGAAAAAACCACGGGCAGAGGAGAAGAAAATTCATTATGTTGAAAATTTGAATCAATACAAGAGGAATAGACTATGTCTATTTATAGGCTTGTAAAGCCATATTCTAGTAGGATTGAAACACCTTATCCTAATAAATATAAAATAGATGGAGTTTAATAAGTTTTAAAAAACCTTATTCTAAAATAAAATAAAAAAAATTCTAGTTCTATATGGATTTTACTTTTATTTTATTTTCCACCGTATTTTATTTAAATAAGAATTCGGGTCACTTAATTCTAACAATCTCCACCTTGACACAAATTCTCAATGAACAAGTTCTTCATCCCGAACAAGTTCTCCATCTCTTCCATAAAACCCCTTAAGGGTTTAACTTCAACAATGAACACCAACTAAGTCTAAGCAATGCTCAAACTTGGTTATAGAAAGTGACTTAGTCATCATATCTGCAGGATTTTCATGAGTACTAATTTTGCTCACAACAATATCACCACGAGCAATAATATCACGAACAAAATAATACCGAACATTAATATGTTTTGTTCTCTCATGAAACATTTGATCTTTTGTAAGGAATATGGCACTCTGACTGTCACAAAATATTGTACTGATTTGAAGGTCTTCATTGAGTTCACTAAATAGTCCCTTTAACCAAATAGCTTACTTACAAGCCTCAGTAATCACCATGTACTCAGCTTCAGTGGTAGACAAAGTAACTGTAGTTTGCAAAGTGGCTTTCCAACTAATTGCACAACCTCCGATTGTAAAGACGTAACCTGTGAGAGATCTTCTTCTATAAAAGTCTCCAGCAAAATTAGCATCAACATACCCTATGACTCCATATTTAGTTATTCCAAACTATAAGCAAACATCAGTAGTACCTCGTAAGTATCTTAAAATCTACTAAACTACTTTCCAATGTTCTTTACTGGGATTTGCCATGTATCTGCTAACTGCACTGACTGCATATGATAAATCTGGACATGAGCAAACCATAGCATACATGAGAGATCCCACTACACTAGAGTATGTAACATGTGACATGTACTCAATCTCATCATCTGATTGTGGAGACAAAGCCGATGAAAGTTTGAAATGGGCTGCTAAAGAAGTACTAACAGGCTTAGAACTCTGTATATTGAACCTACAAAGAACTTTCTCAATGTACCCCTTTTGACTTAGGTACAATTTACTCGCTTTTCTATCTCTGAGAATCTCCATACCAAGTATTTTCTTTGCTGGTTCTAAATCTTTCATCTCAAATTCTTCACTTAGTTGGGCTTTGATTTTTCTTATCTCTCATTTATCTTTTGCTGCTATCAACATGTCATCAACATAAAGAAGTAGATACAGAAAAGAACCATCACTGTTTTTCTTAAAGTAAACACAACTGTCTAAACTACTTCTTTTGAAATCATGAGAAGTCATAAAGGAATCAAACCTCTTGTACCACACTGTCTTAGTGACTGTTTCAAACTGTAAAGGGACTTTCTCAGCAAGTAAATATAGTCCTCTTTTTTTGAGATTATAAAACCCTCTGGTTGTTGCATGTAAATATCTTCCTCAAGTTCTCCATGCAGAAATGCAGTTTTTACATCTAACTGCTTAAGCTCCAAATCATGCATGGCCACAATACCAAGCAAAGCTCGAATCGAACTATGCTTAACAACTGGAGAGAACACATCTGTGAAGTCCACTCCTGGAATTTGACTATAACCCTTTGCAACAAACCTTGCTTTATATCTGGGTTCTTCAACTCCTGGAGTCCCTTCTTTCTTTTTAAATACCCATTTACAACGAACAACCTTTTTACCTTTAGGAAGTTTCACAAGGTCCCATGTTCTGTTTTTGTGGAGTGATTCCATCTCTTCTTGCATAGCAAACATCCACTTTTCTGAGTCTTCACAGCTAACCGCCTCAGAATAATTAGATGGCTCTTAATTCGCATCTATATCTTCAGCCACATTTAAAGCATAAGCAACTAAATCTGTTTCGGCATACTTCTTTGGAGGTTTAATTTCTCTTCTAGTTTTATTTTTGGCGATAGAGTATTGTGGTGAAGAAGCAACTCTATTCTCAATTTTTGTTATGGCTTAAGGAGTTGACTCTGTATTAATCTGATGCTCCACCTGTTTTTAGTTTTCTTTATTGGAAGAGTCTTTAAGAGATAAGTTAGGTAACATAGCAGTTTCATCAAAAACAACATCTCTGCTAATCACAACTTTTCTATTTTCAGGACACCATAACTTATACCCTTTTACACCAGCTTTATAACCAAGAAAAATACATTTAATGGATCTCGGTTCTAATTTTCTATTATCAACATAAGCATACGCAAGATACCCAAAAATCTTTAAATCAGAATAATTAGCAGGATTACCAGACCATACCTATTGTGGAGTCTTTTTCTCAATAGCAACGGATGGAGATCGGTTGATAAAAAAACATGCAGTAGAGGCTACTTCTGCCCAAAATGACTTCGGTAAGTTGGCATTTGACAACATACATCGAACCTTCTCCATGATCGTTCTGTTCATTCGTTCTGCAACACCGTTTTGCCGTGGAGTATGACAAACTGTCAAGTGTCTCATGATCCCTTCTGACTTGCACAATCTATTAAACTTATCAGAACAGAACTCTAAGCCATTGTCTGTATGGAGGTATTTTATCTATTTTCCCGTCTGTTTTTCAATCATAATTTTCTAAGACTTAAATGCGGAAAACATATCGCTTTTCTGCTTCAGGAAGATCACCCAAACTTTTCTGGAAAAATCATCAATAAAGGTTAGCATATAATTAGCTCCACCTCTCGAAGGTACTCTAAATGGCCCCCACAGATCAGAATGAATATACTCCAATGTTCTTTTCGTGTTTATGGATTCCTCTAGTGAATCGAACTCTCTTTTGCTTCCCAAAAACACAGTGTTCACAAAAATTCAGTTTGCAAATTCCTTGCCCATCAAGAAGTTCTCTTTTACTCAATTCTGCCATGCCATTCTCACTCATATGCCCTAGGCGCATATGCCAAAGTTTAGTAATATCATCATCTGACAAGGAAAAGAAAGCGACAGTTGTATCACCAGTAACAGTAGAACCCTGCAAAACATATAACTTGGCAATTTTTCTTTGCCCTTTCATCACAACAGGGGACCCTTTGGAAATCTTTAAAACCCTATTTCAGCTGTGTATCTGTACCCTTTTGAATCAAGAGTACTCAACAAAATTAAATTTCTTTTCAATTCTGGAACATGCCGTACGTCACTAAGTGTTCTGACAACTCTATCAAACATCTTAACTTTAATTGTTCCAACACTTGCGATTTTACACGAAGCATTATTTCCCATCAAAACAACATATTCAGACACTGTTTCGTAAGTTGTAAACCAATCCCGATTGGGACTCATGTGGAAGGTACAGCCTGAATCAAGTATCCACTCCTCACTTACTTTAGAATTATTAACAGAAGCGACTAGAAGTGACTAGAAGTTCACCATCGCTGTAGTATTCTACAACATCAGCTTCATCGGAATTTTCTGGTTGTTTTCCCTTTTGATTCGCAGCCTCCCTTTTAATCTTATTTTGTAGCTTATAGCACTCAAATTTAATGTGCCCTTTCTTCTTGCAGAAGTTACAAGTCCTACCACGATCATCATCAGCATTCCGCTCTTGTCTCCTACGAACAATGAGACCCTCTCCTTGAGAGTCGGGTTTAACCACAAGATATTTCATCTTATCATACGAGGTTAAAGAATCATAAACCTCATCAACTGTGAGAGACTCGCGGCTATATAAAATCGTGTCTCTAAAGGTTGAATAAGACGGGGGTAACGAACAAAGTAGAATCAACCCTAG
Organism: Gossypium hirsutum; assembly: GCF_007990345.1. Taxonomy (NCBI): domain Eukaryota; kingdom Viridiplantae; phylum Streptophyta; class Magnoliopsida; order Malvales; family Malvaceae; genus Gossypium; species Gossypium hirsutum. The sequence goes on from NC_053432.1 coordinate 77,433,227, forward strand.
ATCTTCCTTATCATACTGAACCTCCATGGCCTCCAAGTTTGAGAGAATTTCTTTAAACACTGTTAAGTGTTCGTGTACAGACGCACCTTCCTCCAAACGATGAGCATAAAGATGCTGCTTCATATGCAACTTACTTGTTAGAGTTTTCGACATACATATTTGTTCTAGCCTCTTCCATAATGCAGCGGCAGTCTTCTCTTTCATCACATCCTGTAAAATTTCGTTGGACAAATGCAGATGTAATTGTGTTAACGCCTTTCGATCCTTACGCTTCTTCTCTTCATCTGTTAATGTCGAATGCATCTTATCTACCTCTAGCAGGGCATCCTCCAGATCCATCTGCGTAAGAACTGCTTGCATCTTAATCTACCACAATGTAAATCTAGTGTTGCGATCTAACAGCGGAATTTCATACTTCAAAGACACCATTACTGTGATTGAGATGAACAACCCGGAAGCTCGGATACCAATTTGTGAAAAATAAAATAAAATAAAATAAAATAAAGAACACACAAATTTTACGTGGAAACCATTTCGGAAAAAAACCACGGGCAGAGGAGAAGAAAATTCACTATGTCAAAAATTTGAATCAATACAAGAGGAATAGACTATGTCTATTTATAGGCTTGTAAAGCCATATTCTAGTACGATTGAAACACCTTATCCTAATAAATATAAAATAGATGGAGTTTAATAAGGTTTAAAAAACCTTATTCTAAAATAAAATAAAAGAAGTCTAGTTCTATATGGATTTTACTTTTATTTTATTTTCCATCCTATTTTATTTAAATAAGAATTCGGGTCACTTAATTCTAATATTACGCAACTGAAGTCTCATAGAGGTTATCGCATTAGGAAGAGAAAAGCTAGGAACCAAGCTCAGCTTTTTAAGCTCGGTTGGCACTTAATTTAGGAAAAAGGCAAGCTTTGGTGCAAAAACTTTATTGTCAAAGTATACTCCAAATGGTGGCATTGTAAGATTTAAGAAAGACTTGTCTCTTACATCGAGTTCTTTATGGAAAGTTAGTCCTTTTATTGAGAAGGGACTAAGGTGGGTGATTCATAATAGGCTCTCGACAAGATTCTGGAATGATACTTGGTCAGGGCAAGGACCTTTAATGAGTTTGGTTACAAGCCCTTTGAGAGAGGAAGAGAGTTCTTGGACTTTCAATCAAGTCTGAATTTTGTGGGATAGTTAGGGAGAAGACTGTTTATCAATCAACTCCCCTTGGAAATTGCCAATAAACTTCTAAGCACTATGTTGAGGCATGATGCTTCCCTCATGGACAAACTTTGTTGGGGCCCCTCAAAGAATGGGTCATTCACTTTGGCCATTGCCTATGATCTAACAAATGGATTCCTTGAGAAATCTCATGACATTAACAGGGACCTCTGGCGAACAATCTGGAAGCTGAAGCTTCCACCAAAACTAAAATTGTTTCTATGGAAATGTGGGAATAGAATAATCCCCACGAGAGCTATGTGTCCAGCCGAGGGTACTCGTTCGATAAGCTTTGCAAAGTTTGTCATGGTTCGGACGAAGACATTGGGTATATTTTCATTAACTGCCAAAAAGCCAAGGAGGCTTGGCTCGATGTTAAGGCTGCCATCGATTTCTCTCCACTGAGTTGGACAAATTGGAATGAATAGTTGCTGTCAATCTAATGTCTAAACAGTGGGTTCATAGACCAAAACTGCCTTTTTATCTGGTTTTTACCTACTGCCTTTTGGAATTATGGTTGTAGCGAAACAATTTCATTTTTAACTTTGGCCACTAGGAGACGAGCTAAGTTTAGCTAAGAGCTTCAATATTAGTTACTCTTATTATTCATTTCATGTCTAATTTTAACTTTTTAAATATTAATCCTATCTTGTCCCCATTAATGCAGTACGCTCCTCCGTCCTTTGACGCCTACTAGCATCTCACATACTTTTCGGGAAAGAAACAAATGTGCAGAAGCTTTGGCTCTAATGGGAGCAATTCTCAATCAACTTCTTACTCGGATTGTAATTTCATCAAGGATTATATTTTTCATTAGTAATCACCCTTCTATATATTATTGTCATGTCCATTTTAGAGGCGGAGGCCAGAGGGACCGTTACTTATGGAACTCTTCTGTAATCTTTTGTTTTCTTTAGTTTTACGAATGAATAAAGTTCTTTTCTCGACAAAAAAAGAAAAAAAAACACTTATGGTAAATAAATCGTATGGAAGAAGTTGAAGATTTCAGTGAATGAAGAGATTAATATTTATATTAGTAGGTCGAATTATTGAAATTTTATAATTTTATAATATTTTTAGTATTTTTTTACAAAATTACTTAAGCTTTTATAAAATTATTGAATTTCTTATAGCATTATAAAGTTTTGAAAAAAATAATAAATTTCATGCAAAATTATTGAATCTCTTGATAACTTTCTAAATTTCTTTAAAAAAATGTATAAAATCTTTTTAAAAATTAAATGTGTCTATTATAAATTTACTATTTTCCTAAAAAAAGACAATATTGAATCTCTTACAAATTTACTAAATTTCTTACTAAAATATTAATTTCCCCCCCTGTTTTCTTACTAAATCTCTCATAGCATTGTAACTTTTACCTATTTTCTTATAACTTTGTACATTATTGGATTTCTTTTACGAAATTACTGAATTTCTTTAAAAAATTTAATATTATGAAATTTACTAAATCTCTTATTGTATCAGCTTCCACAAAATTATTATCTCTTGCAAAATTACTAATGTGTACTTAATTTCATACATTTTGAAAATTATTAAATTTCTTTCAAAATTACCGAATATCTTAAAAAATTACTAAATTCTTATAATATTACTGAATCTCTTACCACACTGTAATGCTATCTAATTTATCTCATAAATTACCATTTTTTTTTACAAAGTTATTGAAGTTCTTAAAAAAATAGCAATTTTCTTAACAAATTATTGAATGCCTTGAAATTTATTAATTTTTTACTGAATTTCTTGCCAAATTACTAAAATTCTCCTATAGAATTACTGAATTTAGTATAAATTTACTAAATCTCTTACAACATTACTATAGAAATAGAATAAGTGACTATTTCTAAAGCAATCAAATAAATAAATTTACTTTGAGAGTTTGTAATTGAACTCGAAATAATCCCTAATATGAAAAAATCTTTTACCACGTATTGTGTTTTGTGGATAATAGAGTAGTCATATTAACATCATTAAAATTGTGATGATAGGGCCACATTCCACTTGCATCGAATGTGGAAGTTGAACTTTGGGCATTAAAAAATGGTCTCGATCTTATTCTTAATATTAACATCAAGAAAATTGAAGTAGTAAACGGAACTGCTCTTGTAAGCCTAATTTCGAATAATATGCCTTCTAAATTATTGTTGCAAATGTTAATTGATGATTATAACACATTCTTACTCGAATTCCAGGTCTAGACGTTGAGCCATATGTTTAGGGAAGTTAATTATTGAATTCGCGGACTTACAAAAATAGGGCTTATTTTCTATTGTTGACGTTGCTTATATCCATAATGAACCGCCCATTAAACTTTTTTTTTCTCTTTCCTTTCTGATGCCAATGGCTATGTTATGCACTGAACTATTATCTACATTAATGCTATGCTAATGTTCATCTATTTTTATCATAAATAAACAAAATAAAACACCCCTTTTCACTTCAAGAGAGTGGCCCTATAGGCTACAATAGATATAAATTTTTAGAGAGATTATAAATATAATTATAATGTAATTGGTACAATTATAAATATATACTTAGAAAATTTATAAAATAAAACAAATTCATATAAAATATGATCAGATTAAAATTACAAATAATCTAGATTAAAACAAAATCATTAAACTAAAATTACACATAACAATAACATATATTGAAAGCGTGGCAGTAGCATAGGGCAATTGATATATATTCTTTTGTTCATGATAATTCTATTTTTGCTCATCTATAATCTATAATATATAAAAATACGAATTTGAAATTTTTTAAAAATTATTTATAGATATAATTTATAAATAAAAGTTTTATAATAAAATATTTAATTAAAAATATTTACTTTATAAGAAATTTTATCATACTTATAAACAAGAATTTTAATTCCACTAAAATATTCTTATTAAATGAATTTACATAATAAAAAAAATGCGTTTCCATTAACCAAACAGTAAAAAGAAACAATTATATTAAATTTTAATTATTAACTTTATATTTCATATAATTTTTTATAATTATTAAAATTTTATAATGTATTATCAAAATAATTTATATAAGCTAAAGATAGTGTAAATTATAAGTTTTTTTTTACCTGAAAAGTTAAAAAAATGATTATTTAATTATTTAATTTTGTCACTTTTGGTCAAGTTAGTTAATAGCAACAATTTAAAAAACTGACATAATAACAACTCTTAGCATTTATAAATTATGTCAATTTAGTCTTGGTTCTAAAAAAGACCCTTCAATATTTACACATGGTGTAATCTAGTCTTTTTTCTTTTCTTTTGTAATTTTGCTTTTTTGTGACTTTGATGATTAATTTTAAAAGAACAAAAAACAATGAAAATTATTATCTTGAAATTTTGAATGTTTCTATTTTTTATATGTTTAAATCAAAATTAGCTAATAAACTTTTTTAGCTTTTTAGGTGAAAGGATTACAAAAAAGATTAAATTATACAATGTGTAAATGTTGATGGTTAAATTTTTTAGAATCGATACAAAATTGACACAATATATAAATGTGAGGGTTAAAGTTGCTATTATGTCAATTTAAAAGCCATTAATCAACCCGTGACCATACAAGAAAAAATTAACTAATTATGTGATCATTTTATAAATTTTCATAATTAAGTAACAAAACAAAAATTTACTAATAATTGGGTGTGATTACCCTTATCATTATTAGTTAACTAAGTAAAATAAAATTGTATTGTATGTTAAAAATAAAAAAAATAATTTCATTATAATTTGAATTTATTATTACAATATTTGAATGGTTAAATAAATTAAAATATTTTCATTTATTTAATAATTCAAATAATAAATAATTTCTGCTTTATTAATTTTCTTAAAAAATAAAATATTTTAAAAATTAATTTAAAATTAAACACGGAATATCACAAATGTAGCAATAATCCAAGTGATATTACACCCCCCCAAAAAAAAAAAAACAAGTGAGATTGTTTTGTAACAACGCAACCAATAAATAAAATAAGTTTTAAACAGCAGTATAGTACAGATTTATTAATACGGCAGCCATGGGAGCGTACGGTAAGTCTTTCGCTGCTCCCGAAGGAAGATACTGACTACAGAGCTGGTGGAGTCAATGGGTAGTCCTACGGCCTTTTCCCCTTTTTTATTTAATTTTATTGCAATAATATACATTATCATTAACATTATTAGACGATAAGCGGTTTTCCGAAGGCGGATTTCAGGTGGAACTTGTACGGCTTGTAGCTTTTTTTCTTATTGTTGATGGGTCTGCTTTCTTTAGCTCGGCTTCTGCTGCTCTTTCCTCATGTTTTGCGACGGATCTTTCTTTAGTAGCTTGTATTTCCCCCACTGTTTCTTAGATCGTCGTTATCTGCTTTAACTCAATAGGGTTTCGCTGATCTCGCCAAATTTTCATGCTATTATTGTTATATATGCTCTAGGGGTTTCTATTTCTCTGTTTCGCAGTTCATTAAGGTATGTTAGGGTTATTGACGCTCGCGCTTCTTTATTTATTTTTGCTTTGATTTATGTCTGTATTCTCTTTTCCTCTCTGCATATGGGAATTACTCAATGTCTTAGTTTAGTCGTATTATTTTGGTGGAAAACGCTTTTTAAAGTCTCATTGGAGGAGCAATACCTTTTAGTTTTGATCTAAAACACTTGCTACTGTATAAATTGAGCTTTCCATCTCTCTTTTCTGTTTACTCCCCTCTGATACGAGTCTCCTTGTTACTTTTCTACCATGTTACAGTTACCATCATGGTTAGGAAGAAGAGAACTGATGTTCCTTCTGCTGGAGGTGAGAGCTCCCACTCCCATGACACGGGTGTTGGCAGTGGTCGTGCTACCCAACGCCCTTCTCAGCAAGGAGGAGCTGGAGGGGGAGGATACTCAACTGGAAGAGGTCTGGTTCCACAGTCCCAGCAAACTGGTTGGGGAGGTTACAGTGCTGGTGGTCGGGGTCGGGGTACGTCACAACAGCAGTTTGCTGAAAGACCCCCTGAATACCAAGGTAGAGGAAGGGGTGGGCCTCCTCAGCAAGGAGGTCGTGGGAGCTATGGCAGTGGTCGAGGCAGTGGTGGCAGTGGAGGAGGGCCTTTCCATGGTGGACCATCCCGACCACCTTATCCCGAGCTGCACCAAGCAACCCAACCTTTTCATGGGCCTGCATCATTTGAGGCAGGTTCTTCATCCAGACCGCCTGAGCATGCACCATCGGCACAGTCGCTTCACATCCCGGAAGAAGCTGGCCAAGCAATTCAGCCAGTCCCTTCATCAAGCAAGTCTGTGAGGTTTCCTCTTCGGCCTGGAAAGGGTTGCACTGGCACAAAGTGTATAGTCAAGGCTAACCATTTCTTTGCTGAACTGCCAGATAAAGATTTGCACCAGTATGATGTGAGTTCTTTCATTATAGTTGTGTTATCTTGATGTTTTATTAGCCTATTACAGGTTTTTTATTGTTATTGTCAATGAAAATAGGTTACTATAACACCGGAGGTTGCATCACGTGGAGTGAACCGAGCTGTAATGGAGCAGCTGGTAAAATTATACAGAGAATCATATCTTGGAAAGCACCTTCCTGCTTATGATGGTCGAAAGAGCCTTTACACCGCTGGGCCTCTCCCTTTTGTGTCAAAGGAGTTTAGGATCACCCTTATTGATGATGATGATGGGTCGGGAATGCAAAGGTTGTTGCTTACCTTCATGTTTCTTATGTGTTATGTACCTTCTGTTTTCTTTATGTTTTTTTTTGGTGCTAGAAATAAAAGAAAATGGATGGAAGTTGTATCCTTTTCACCTCAGTTGTAGGATCTAAGGATGGCTTTGAACTGCTAATTTCTGCTTTCTCCATGATTTGAACAGGTTCTTAAATGCCTACTAAGTGGCAATTACTATTAATCTTCCTTGTAAATTTTGTTGGTATAGAAGGAAAAATAGAAAAGGAAAAAGTTACAAACAAAATGGGGCTCTTACTTATTTCATCTATATTCCATCTCCTATTATATTTCTAATGCAGAAGAGAGTGCGAATTTAGAGTTGTGATCAAACTGGCTGCACGTGCTGATCTGCATCATCTTGGACTCTTTCTGCAAGGGAAGCAAGCTGATGCACCTCAGGAAGCTCTCCAGGTTCTTGACATTGTTCTTCGTGAATTACCTACTTCTAGGTACTGCTATTTGGATCTTCCCTTTCATATATGTTTACCACACTGCTTCTACTTCCAAATTTGATATGTGAGACTGAGAGATATGGTAATTGATTATAGGTACTGTCCTGTTGGCCGTTCATTTTACTCCCCTTACCTAGGGAGAAAGCAATCGTTGGGTGAGGGAATAGAAAGTTGGCGTGGTTTCTACCAAAGCATTCGTCCCACACAGATGGGGCTCTCACTTAATATTGGTACTGTGTTTATGAGGATACCATTTTCCTTGTTTTGGCCTATTTTGCATGCCTAGCTGTTTCCATTTGTGTGATTGTGCCTGCATTTGATCTTTTTGTTAATCGAACGTTGTCTTATGCTGACAATTTTCTCATGGACAGATATGTCTTCTACTGCTTTCATTGAGCCATTGCCAGTTATTGATTTTGTTGCACAATTGCTGAATCGGGATGTTTCTTCTAGACCACTATCTGATGCTGATCGTGTGAAGGTTGGGATTTCTTAAAATTCTATCTGATTAGAAATTATAGTTAGCAAGCACTTTGTCATCATTGCTGTTTAGTCTTTTTATTTGTAACATCAGCTAATTTCATGATATCTATTTTTAGGAAACGAGCATGATTGCTTTTGTCTCAGCAGGTTAAAAATTCTGCAAGGCAATAAATGTGTTCTCTTTCTATTGTTTTAGCTATTATTTTTCCTGTCTTGGCTCAACCTTTTTTTTTTCCTTTATATATTTTGTATACAAGCTCTTTTCCTTGGCTTAACTTGTATGCTTGTATTCCTCAAATGTTGTTTATTATTTCTCTCACCATGTTCATTGTATTTGCTTTTATATAAATAGATCAAAAAGGCTCTTAGAGGAGTCAAGGTGGAAGTTACGCACCGAGGAAACATGCGAAGAAAATATCGCATATCTGGTTTAACATCACAAGCAACTAGAGAGCTGACGTGAGTACTGCTATTATTCTGGGATATGATTTCTTTTTTTGTGAATCTCTATCTTCTTATTTGTTTCATCATACAAACAGATAATGTGTTTCATTTGTATCAGGTGAATAAGTTATCCTTTTAATCAGACAAAATCCAACAGCAGTCACATAAATGTTATTAAAAGTAAAAAGTTTTTTATCTTTGGGATTTTTAAGTGTAGTCCAATAATACCAGTACATATGATCTACGTGTGAAATTTCTTTGTTACATCGTGATGTTCCATGAAATTTCTCTAACAAAGCTTATTGTTTTATAGTTTTCCTGTAGATGAAAGAGGTACAATGAAATCTGTTGTGGAGTACTTTTATGAAACTTATGGTTTCGTAATCCAACACACCCAATGGCCTTGTCTACAAGTCGGAAACCAGCAGAGAGCAAATTATTTGCCAATGGAGGTAAAGTGAACTCCAGTCTTTTCAATTGAAGATGTAATTGCTATGATCTGCATGCTAATTTGTAGTGATTCATGTAGGTATGCAAGATTGTTGAGGGTCAGAGGTACTCCAAGAGGTTGAATGAGAGACAGATCACTGCTCTGCTGAGGGTCACCTGCCAGCGTCCTCAGGAAAGAGAGTATGATATCATTGAGGTCTGACATTTTTGCCTTTTTTTGTTTTACTAACGTTCTTTTGTTTTTTCACGAGTCTTACAATTTTTTAAGTTGATTGTTTCTTTTGATGGGTTGATATGATTTATTTTGGTCTTCTGTACTTTTTGCCTCAAAGTTTTTTTTAAAAGTTCTTTTTTATCCTTTATTTGCTGTTTGCACATGAACAAATTGCCTTGTAAAAATGTCATTACTAGTGCATGCAAAATGTTATATCCTTTAACAATACTAAGTGTTATATCCATCTCTATAGTACCTTTAAATCACACGGTTCTTGCTGTGTCTTTTGATGTGAACTTTTTAAGTCAAGAAGAAATTGTCCGGTGAGTTGCTGGTTTGTTACTGTTAGACTAATTTCTTATGTGTTCTCTTGTAGACGGTACATCAGAATGCTTACCATGAGGACCCTCATGCCAAGGAATTTGGAATTAAAATTAGTGAGAAGCTTGCTTCAGTTGAAGCACGCATTCTACCTGCACCATGGGTAAGTTATTCATTATCATATTCAATTTTCTGCATTTTTATTTATTCTTGATTTTTAATTTCTTTTTTGCTTGTAGCTTAAATATCATGATACCGGTAGTGAGAAGAACTGCCTTCCTCAAGTTGGCCAATGGAATATGATGAATAAGGTATCTCTTGCTGCCAATGCTGGAGCATACAATGTGCTATTGAGCAGGATTTCTGTAATATACCTGTATCTGTGCTGTTGTAGTGTATTCGGTCATTAATCAAACTAATCTTATGCTCACCAACATGTGTTTGGAATTGATAAATAGTTTGATTATCTAGATAAATGTGAAAAGAAATTAAATTACAGTTGTCCTAAACTGGAGGACAAAGTTGCTGTAACTGCATCTGCATGTAGAATTGATAAGTAGGCACAAAAGTAGGTTTCGAAAAATGGAACCTTACCCTACTTTAAAGGAATAAACTCATTGCCTTGGTTTAGTAGCATATATATATTAGTTTTTATGTGTTCACGCATTTTGTTAGTCATTTGACCTGTTACATCAAGCTCACTTTGGAGCTTTATTGTTGGTATATATTATTGTTTAAGAAGTTGGAATTGTGGTCTCTCTTACTTAAAGATGATTTAAAGAAAAAACTTTAGGGGAAAGAGTTAGGACACCGAGGGAAGATAGAGAGATGCTATGTTCATCACTAGAAATGAAGGGTGATTTTGGTCCGAAGAGATGCCCTGAACATAGTTTGATTTTAATTTAGAGAACATTTATATCTTTATATATAATTGTGTAACTTTACGTGATGATTTTTACAACATAATTATAGAAAGAAGAGAGCTTGGAGTAATTTAAGAGTGCTCAGTATTCTATGAACAAAGGAGCTAAAGTTTTTAATTTAGGCTTAGAAAACTTTTTAAATTTGAGCTTCAAATGTTAGTTGGAAGTAGATCTGTCAATGGTGACCCAAGCTTGAAAAACTAACTCGACTGACACGAAATTTACTTGATTTGACATTAAAAGTCAACGACCTGAACTTGAAATTAAACAAATATAAGTGTATGTGTTTTTAAAAACATTAGTTTATTAAAAGAAATACCTTTAGGATAAGTTATTAGTTTGTTGTAATTTTATAACTTGTAATTGCTATTTTGGACTATGATAGTATGCATTTGGTTATGTTGCTTTGACTCTTTATTTTCTGAATGCCTATGTCTGACACCTGGGTTCACTGCATATTTGTACTTGAGTACGGGGATATGACTCGAAAAAATTGAACAAACCTGTGTTGGACACATAAACTAATCTGACACTCACACCAATCCTAGTAACATAGCCATTTGGTGTATATAAATTTATCCTTTTCTTATACTTGTTCTCTTATCTATATGTATAATAATGCAATGACTATGCACGCACTCTAATATTGCATAAGATCTAATGCCTATAATTATGCTAATTTGACAATTTTTAACATGTGATTAGTTTAAAAGTAGATAAATTAAATCATTGATGTGTGTATGTTATATTGTTTTGTACATTTCATTATTATAATCATTGCATTGATTGTTCAAATATCTAAATCAATTAAGAACATAAGGGTTTTAGGTGTATAATAAATACTTATTTGAGAAACTGTAAAATAGATACTTAAGTCTCAAATTAAAAAAATTATTGGATTATGTTTGAATAAAAAAGAATCTAGTTACATAGATATCTATTTTTAAATTCAAACTACAATATCTATATTTATTTTTAATATTATTATGTAATTTTTAAAATTTGGTTAGGTTCTAAATAAATCTAACTTGATCAATATTTGTTAAATTTAATAAACTGAACCTAAATGATCAGAAAGATTGAACTCAAATAATTTGAGTGACAAACATGAATAACCTGAACACAAAATGACCCGACCTCAAATGATTTGAACCCAACTTGGGCGTCAAATATGAATGACCTGAAATAAAAAAATGACCTGCAGCACCTGAAGTGCCCGAACCCAAGTTTTAGAACTTGAAATAATCCAAATTGAATTGGCCCAACCTGCTCAATTGATGGGTCTAAATGAAAGGTATGAACTTGGGGACTCCATTATACATGACGAATTTGATTTTAGGTCACTCAATCAAGCAACTCAAGTATATATGACGGTTTTGATTTGAGGTTGTCTCAACTGTATTGTTGCATTAATGCTTATTTAAGTGTTAGTCCACAATCTATTGCCATTATCATTTTGTCCTTGATTTCATTTTCCATCATGTAAATGATTCCCGTGTTCATTACGTGCATCTGAATGATTGATATACTGGCAGGTGCATGCAGTTCATCTCTTCAGCTTGGAATGTTGAATTGAGCATTTTCTGATGTCTGATTATTTTGTTGCAGAAAATGGTTAATGGTGGGACTGTAAACAACTGGATCTGCATAAATTTTTCTCGGCAAGTCCAAGATAGTGTGGCACTAAGGTTTTGTTATGAACTTTCACAAATGTGTTATATCTCTGGCATGGTAAGGGAGTTGCTGTGATATGACATTAATGTCTGTGATCTGAGTTTTGTTGTTGAACAATTTTATTTTGGAAGGATTTCAGTGGACATCCAACATTGATATCTGTGTCATTTGTAGGCTTTTACTCCTGAACCAGTGCTTCCTCCAATTAGTGCTCGTCCAGAGCAAGTGGAGAAGGTCTTGAAAACAAGATATCATGATGCTGTGACTAAACTCCAAACCCAGCGCAAAGAGCTTGACCTGCTAATTGTTATTCTTCCAGATAATAATGGCTCTCTTTATGGTATAAATTTGTATATATTCTCTTAAAAAGTTATACAATTCTTTGAAATATTCTATTGTCCTTGCAGGTGATTTGAAAAGGATTTGTGAGACAGATCTTGGAATTGTTTCTCAGTGCTGCTTGACTAAACATGTATTTAAAATGAGAAAACAGTATTTGGCTAATGTGGCATTGAAGATTAATGTCAAGGTTGGAGGAAGGAATACAGTTCTTGTTGATGCGATATCACGACGAATACCTCTAGTCAGTGACCGACCGACTATAATTTTTGGTGCCGATGTTACCCATCCGCACCCTGGGGAGGATTCAAGCCCTTCTATTGCAGCTGTATGCTCTTTAGTTTATACCTTTTTGCTTTTTGGGCATTAATTTCATAATCTCCTTAATTGGCTTCTTAGAAATTTTAACCATTAATATAATATTTAACTAAACATTCAGGTTGTTGCCTCCCAAGATTGGCCCGAGATTACAAAGTATGCTGGTTTGGTTTGTGCTCAAGCTCATCGCCAGGAGCTCATCCAAGATTTATTCAAGACATGGCAGGATCCAGTAAGGGGGACTGTTTCTGGTGGTATGATTAAGTATGTTTTTCTCCAGGTGCTTCTAATTTGAATTCCATTTTGCCTTTGGCGGGCATCAACTGTAGCTTGTCTGAGAACTTTTCTTTTTGGTAATGCAGGGAACTCCTAATATCTTTCCGAAGAGCAACTGGACATAAGCCACAGCGCATCATATTCTACAGGCATAGTCAAGCTGCTGTCTATTTTATTCTTCCTCCCTAGGTTTAGTGATTTATTTTCTATTTTCTATTTGCAGGGATGGTGTCAGTGAAGGCCAGTTTTATCAAGTATTGTTGTATGAACTAGATGCTATTCGTAAGGTCAGGCTCTTTGTTGACCCATAATGCCAGTAACTTGTACACGAGTTTGTTGTGTAGGCTCTGCATTTTATTCACTCACTTACTCATTTAAAATCAGGCATGTGCTTCTTTGGAGCCAAATTATCAGCCTCCTGTTACCTTTGTTGTAGTACAAAAGCGACACCACACAAGGTTGTTTGCTAACAACCATAATGATCGCAATGCTGTTGACAAGAGTGGGAATATTTTGCCTGGTAATTACTATTTAGTCTTATAATTGACAATGATCTTATCACAATATCATAATTTATTGTATTGTTGTATATATTTTGCAGGCACAGTGGTGGACTCCAAAATCTGTCATCCCACGGAGTTTGACTTCTACTTATGTAGCCATGCTGGGATTCAGGTCATACCTGCTTTGCTTCTTAATTCTGTGCTAGAATGTTATATATTTTGATTGATTTTGTAAATGAGTAGGTTGTAGTTGGTGTTTCTAATATCTTATCTACCCTGGTAAACAGGGTACAAGCCGTCCAGCTCATTATCATGTGCTATGGGATGAGAACAAGTTTACAGCTGATGCTTTGCAGTCTCTTACAAACAACCTTTGCTATACGTATGTTCTTGCCTTGATCTTTTAATGAGTTTGGTCTTTATATTGCCGCGATTGGTCAATAAGTGGTATCATAGCTTATTTAATTTTTTTAAATAAGTTTCTATATAGTAATTTTATACATATAATACAAATGTTTCTATAATGTAAACTTTGTAGCATAAATAATTGAAATTTTATAATTTTAGTAAGTGGTCTAGTCTTAAATTGAAAATTTTGTCAACTATAGCAATTCAGTATAAACAATAACTTACTCTTATAAAAAGGTGATGGTAAATTAATTCTTTTATCAATTTTAAATAAAGTTCTATCATTTTAGAAGCAAAATTCTTTATGGAATTCATTTAATATAGGCTTATATGAAAAATAGGTATCCAAATTATGCAACTTTTCCCATTTAGATACCTAAAGTTTTATTCTAATACCACTTTAGGTACCAACCGTTAACTCCCGTTAAAAAGAACCTCTGAATCAATCAAATTATGACATGTGACATTTTTAATGGAATAAAAATATTTAAGATGAAGATGGAGGTACAGAGATTGAGGGTGGATATTTTTAATTTAATTTTAAATATTTTTATTTAATTAAAAATGTTACATGTTATAATTTGATTGGTTCAGAGTTTTTTTTTTACAAGAGTTAACTGTCGGTATTAGAGGTGTGCATGGGCTGGGCTACCCGGCCCGGCTTGAAGGCCCGCCTGAAAAATGGGAGTGTTCGGATAAAAATAGAGACCCGAAATATGGGTTTCGGTAAAAAACGAGGCCCGTTTAGAAAACGGGCCAGGCCTCGGGTAAAACTTTTTTGGCCTGGGCCCGACCCGACCTGAATTATATACTATATATATATTATTTTTAATCATATTTACATTTTATTTTTAATTTTAATATAACTACTTTTTATTATATTTTCAATTTGTATATTGTTTTAAGAATTGTTTTAGTCTCATGTTTTAATATTTGTTTTTAAATCTATTTGATTTATTATATTTTAAAATTTTTTATTTAATGAAATAAGTTAAAAAAAATTAATTTTGGACGGGCCGGGCTTGGGCTCAACAATTTTATTTTGGGCTGGGTTTGGACAATTTTTTAGGCCCATATTTTGGGCCAAGCCAGGCCTAGAAAACATGCATAAAATTGTCTGGGCCAGGCCTGAACCTGGCCCGGCCCATGCACAGCTCTATTAGGTATCTAAAGTGGGAAAAGTTGCATAGTTTGGGTACCCATTCTTCATATAAGCCTTTAACATAATTAGAACACTTTTTATCTATATTATAACTCAAACTGTTTTTATTTAGTAGTTATAATTAAAATTTAATGATTGTGTAGAAATATGATAGGTAAGGATGTCCTTCTTGTCCAAAAATAAGTTTTTTGCATCTCTGTATCTTTGAACACTGTGTTCCTTCTGAAATGGGAGGCAGTAATATGAGTTAGTATCTCTACTTATTTTCACCTATTGCAGATATGCAAGGTGCACGCGATCTGTGTCTATCGGTTAGTTCTCTTTACTTGTTCATCTTCTTCACCATACAAATGTGTCTTTGAGTGCTGTCAACTAGTTTCTCCCCATTCCTGTCCCCCATGGCTTAACCCCCCCCCCCTTTATCTGCTTTTATCGTGATTACTAACATAGGAACTAATAAATGTGCAGTTCCTCCTGCATACTATGCTCATCTTGCTGCATTCCGAGCTCGTTTTTACATGGAACCAGAGACTTCAGACAGTGGATCAATGATAAGTGGCCTGGCAGCAGGGCGAGGAGGTATGGGTGGAAGTGCTGGTCCCCGAAGCACAAGAGCACCTGTTGCTGCTACTGCTGTGAGACCTCTGCCTGCCCTTAAGGAAAATGTCAAGCGGGTTATGTTTTATTGTTAGGGGTTCGCTTGATGATCATGATCCTCTGACCAATCTATATATTTCATGGTATTTTCAATATCTGCTACTTTGTTGGTTGTATCATAATTGGACTAAACCTATCCTTTGTAAGCACCATTCAGCTGTTGTAGTATTGTTGACTGACTGCTTAACTTATCCTCTTTAACTTTTAAGTACCAGCTGTTGTAGTATTGTTGACTGACTGCTTAACTTATCCTCTTTAACTTCCAAGTACCAGCTGTTGTGTTGTTGACTGACTGCTTAACTCTGTTAAATTACAATCTTGTGTTCCATTAGTAAACTAATGATGTTGAGCTTTATAACTTTGCTTTAATCATGATAAGCATAGCTCCACATTAGACTGTGATTTTATGGTTCCGACACTAGTGCACCGGTCTCATTCAAGTACCACTCACACACCCACACATACTATTACACTACAACATGTAAGTTGACCCTGCGGATCGATCTGGCACTTTGCGACGGGTGAACACCCTGTATTCTTTCTTATTTTGAAGAGTATTTTTTACTGAAGTTTTGTTGATCTAATTTTAAGTATAAGTTTGTACCAATTTTAATAAATATATTAACAATTTTTTTTGTTTTATTTTTATTAGCAACCAAACGAAGTATTATTATTTTAGTTCTGGTACGAAGTAATATTGTTATTTTAGTTCTGCTTTAAAATTTATATTGGAGATGTTTTGGTTTGTTCATTTGATTAGTTATTAAATGATATATAGATGTAATAATTGATTAAGATGATAACGTCTATACATTAAAAAAGATATCATTCATCCGTTTTTATTTACTATTGAAGACTTTGTTTCACTAAATTTTTTTCCCACGCTAACCTAATAGCAGTTGGACCTGACAGCTATTTAATATATTTTTCTCAACATTTTTTTGCCAGGATATATATTTGAATAATGCTGACACATGGCATCAACCATGATTGTTTGATGCAAGAAAATAGGAAAGTAGGATGCTACTCTTACACTGAACACAAATCATCTGAAACAAGAGGGTTATGCTTATCTAAATCTTACGCATCAATCTCTGCCGCCAGCTGTTCTCGTTCAACACATTAAGAGCTCTATGAACAACTTCTGGATTATTAATTCTTCCTAACCATTAAGAAGCAAAGAAGACACTACCGATTGCTTCTGATGTTGCACAATGCAACAGTTTTGGACCTAATAAACACAACGCTTGCCAGCTACCTTCTCAACAATATTAGTCATGGTGTCCTCCATCATCCAAAGGTCACACCAAAACCCCCCATGGAACCTACGCCACAATCGCCAATGTTCCTCGTTGCCAATTATGTGATCTTCTCGAACACACTGCCAAAGTCTGCTGATCTCAATCGCCAAACCATCATAATGCCAACGCCTACTATGTTGGATACATAACCCCAACGTAATTATGTTGTTGACTCAGGTGCTAGCCATTACGTTCCTGTCGGTACAAGAAGCTTAGTCACTACACAAGACTACCATTGCCGCACAGAGATCACTATGGTTAATGGTATTCTAATTCTGCACACTAAAAATCTTAATGCATCGAATCAGAAATTTCAACTTTTTAATACTTTTTTGTGCCCCAAACATATAAACAAATCTCATTTCTTTTTCTAAATTTTGCATTGATAACAAAGCTTCCAATGAATTCTTTACCTTTCATTTTCTTGTGAAGAATTGAAGACGCCTTTACTATAAGAACTGAATAAAGTTGGACTTTACGAATAATCAAAGGACAATTCAGACATGTGTCAGTTCCAATGCAACTTGGCAATTCATTCCCTAGACTTATAGTGTTACTGGTTAGGACATTTCAATCGACTCATTTTATTACAAATTTCAAATAAATTTTGAATTCTCTATTTTTAAAAACAAAACTACGAATAAATCTTGTGTTTCAAATAAAACCTACAAATTATTTTTTCCGAAAATTTACTGCATGATAATAAATCACCTCAAATTATTTATAGTGATTTTTGGGTAGCTTTCCCTATAATATCAATTGATAAAAAATATTACTATATACTTTTTTTCGATCAGTTTTCAAGATATATGGCTATATTGGCTATATACCTTCCAAACAAAAGATGAAGTTCAAAATATTTTCAGGAGAGTTCATCCTCTATTAGAATTTCAATTTAATACCAAAACTTATTCATTACACATTGATTGTGGCAAAGAATATACATGTTTGTTGGACTTATTTAAACTCAGATGGAATCCAACATTTAGTCTCTCCACTATACATGATAAGGCACAACGGATAAAATTAAGATAAAGTTGTTTGAGGCAAGAGAAAACTAAATGGAAGCGAGAAAATCCTATCTTTTAACGGCTAAGCAACTTAAAATGTGAGAACAAATCAATTGAGAAATAGAGTAATTCAACAACATATCTTCCACTTTATAAATCATATTTAAAATTGAGATTTTTTTTTCTAAAATATTTTTAATAGCAATGATAAATACTATCAAATTTTTCAAAAGCATTTTTTTAAGACATTTTTTAATTTCAATGGTAAACTAATGATAAGTCGTAATTTATACATATTTTGTCCCATGCTTAAGCGCATTTTTGGATAAATTATCATTAGATTTGTGGAATTTGATGCTCCTAAACCTTTAATTTCATGTTTTATACTTAGGTGAGCATAGGAGAGTAAAAAGAGCGAGAAACGGGCCAAAAACGGAGAAAATGGGTCAACGTGGGAAATCAACACGGCCTGTACTTCCCCACATGGGTAGACCACATGCCTGTGTCAATTTAGCAGACTCTAACACGGCCTAAGCCACCCACACGGGTGTGTCTCTGTCGAGCCCAAGTTTAGTTCTATTCGGAAAAGGCCACTCTCGAGGGTTTGGAAGCATTCTAAAGCCTATATAAACACCCTAGAGGAGGATTAAAGGGACACACGGAGTAAGAGTGATACGAACACGCCCCGCGAACTTTATCGAGCAAGTCTGTCAAGCCGAGCATTGACATGTTGGCAAGCTGATCCCAGCTCGTTTCCAGCTCCACGAGCTCCGTCCAACTCAAATCTAGCTTATTCGAGCTCAATCCAACTTGCCTGAGCTAAACCGAGCTCACTCCTAGCTCATATTCAGCTCACGAGCTAAACCTTAGCTCAGCTTCAGCTTAGGTCATTTTAGTTTAACTCGATTTTGTCTTTAATGCATTAAATAAAATTTGCACATATTTATTTAAGCATTAAACTTGTCTTATATTAATATTTGTTATTAATATGTCATAGATATCACATAACTTAAATGTGTTCACATTGTGCTGAATTTATGTGTGTTCACATGATGTCTTATGAATTGTTTTATTTCTTGTAGGTACAATGCTCATAGACGGCGCAATGAATGCTTGAAGAAACATCTCTTTTGGACATCCCACATGCATGAATGAACAACATTTAATTAGGTGCATGTATGACCAGATTCAAGGTGTTTACAAGTTCATGTATTTGTCAAATACATGAATGCACAAAATACATGAATGTTTGGGTTCAAATGCACATTCGGTTACATGAATGATGAAGATTCATGCATGAATGTATCTAGAAGATCCAATCCCTTTGGACGGTACACATGCATGCATGGAAGGAAATTAATGCAAGTTCATGTAAGGCTTAGTGCAATGTATGAAGAGGTGCATGTAGAATTGAGGTTCAATGGACGGCATTTAAGGGAGTACATGTACTGGAGACGTTCATGCAAGTAGGGGCTATTTAATGTTCATGTTTTGAAGGTTCATGGACCGAATTTATGGAGGAACATACATTGGGACGTTTCATGCATGATCCATGCATTTTCAAGCTAACCATTCAAGTATTCAAGGTGCATTAAAGCTTCATTCGGCCAAGGGGGATGATGGAACATTAAGGGGCTGCACATTCATTGATATTCATGATTTTTCTTCTAGAATTATCTAGGTGTTTATGGCTGAATTTCTTAGCTTCTAAGCTTGTCCATTCAGCTACTTTTATTTAGGCTATAAATATATGTTATTTCATTTGTAAGGGGTTAGACTTTTCACTTAATGAAACTTTGTTAAAATTTTATGGAATTTGTGAGATTTCTTTCTCTCATATTTCGTTGAGGACTTCGTTGGCTTATCTAGGAAGCCTAGTGGCGTCAACCCTGTTCTTTACTATCCCGAACTTATCACTATCAAATAGTGTGGCGTTCACCCATATACCGAGGTTCCTACTTTGCTAAGTAGCGGGTCGAGGTTTATCACTTTCATCCTCCACCTTGAAAGCCTATAAGCATTTGGGTCGATATTTTCTAATATTGGTTCGTGCTTGCTTTTAAGAACCCTTTTCTTCCATATCCATCATCTATTTACTTCTTTCACTTTCCCTTCCAATTTAGCCGAATATTCATATTATTCTTATCCATAAACCATCATAGAACCATTATACATAGCTTCCGTCCTATTTTTTCCATCAACTTCATTTCAAAAGTGAATTGAACGATACTTTCTCGTAGACGATCGGGCAACTCAACATACGACTCGACTCTCCCTGAGGCGGTTCGTATCAAGGAGGTAATGAATTACTCGAAGAAAGCCGATTGATCCATCTCAGAAGCTGGATTCTCCTTCAAGACTGAAGATTTCCCTTCAATTTCCTTCAAGGGTTTTTGAGTTATCTTTATGTTTTGTTATCATTATTCTCCTGAGATGTTTTTTTTTACACTTATGAACTAAATCCCATAAATACCTAAGGGGGATGAAACCTAAGACGAATCTTGTTATTATTTTCTGAATTATATGATAAATACTTGATTTGTTCTTAATTATGTGTTCTTAATTCTTGCTTTAATATTCCAGGATATTGATTCAAGTATTGATGTGCCTATTCAGAGGAACAAAAGTCCCTGTCTAAGAGTAGATCTAGCATAATTAAGCGGAGTACATTGATTGCACCCCTAGACATAGGGCGACATAAATATGCCGGATTAGGGTCAAACCTAATAAGGGAATTCATAGATCTAATTAATGCAACACCAGGGGTTTTAGTTAGAAAGATATTTCAATTAATCAACCTAGGGTTAAACGTTGTTAGTCTCGAGAGAGATAATAATATAAATTAGGGATTTCTACGGATCAAGTCAAGTGAATAAATCATCTAGTTCAAAGTCAAATAATAAGTGAAGTCTAGGTGGATTCTTCCTTGGGTATTGTCTAAATCAATCAGTTTTTCCCAAAAGTATTTCCCCAATTTACTTTCTGTGCATTCTTAGTTTAGTTAATTAGTTTAGATAAAGCAAATCCTCTTATTTTTAGGTTAGATAATAAAAAGAAGGTTAATACTAGTACTTTTAGATCCTATAGATTCGACATTCCGGTCTTCCTATAAGCTATACTACTGTTCGATAGGTCCGCTTGCCTTCATCGTGATAATAGTTAGTTTTCAAGTACGATCAATCATAAATATAAAACTTATCACGCACATGAATTTTTTAGCGCCGTTGCCGGGGAACTAAGATATTAGGAACGCTTAACTTTTATTACTTTAGCCATTTATTTTATTACAATTTAATTTTTATTTTAATTTGTTTATATTACTAAATTTTCTTTTATTTACTTCTGGCAGGTTTTTATAGTTTATGACTAGAAGAAACCCGTCAGGACCATTACTTTTTGATAGTGAGATCAAAAGCATAGCTCACAGAAACCGAAAAGAAATAAGGCGAAGCCTACAATACATAGAGGAAGGGCAAGAGGACGATAGTCAAACTAGAACCAAGGGGATGACTGAAAATTAGAATAATCAGCTACCTCTTGTGGTTGCCGCAGATCCAATAAATCAGAATCCTACTCCTCGTACTATGTATGATCATGCTAAACCTACTTTAACAGAAGCTGAATCGAGTATAGTTAGACTTATTATTGCTGCAAATATTTTTGAACTGAAACCTAACACGATTCAAATGATACAACAGTTTGTTCAGTTTGATGGTTTGCAGGACAATAATCCAAACACTCACTTGGTAAATTTTCTGGAATTCCATGACACTTTTAAAATCAATTGCGTTTCTGATGATGTCATTCGCCTTCGGTTATTTCCCTTTTGATTAAGAAATAAGGATAAACAGTGGTTGAAATCATTACCACGAGGGTCAATCACTACTTGGGAACAACTGACCGAAAAATTTCTACTTAAATATTTTTCGCCGGCTAAAACGGCTAAGTTGAGAAATGATATCTCTTCTTTTGTGCAGATGGATCTAGAAACCCTTTATGATGCATGGGAGAGATACAATGACCTATTAAGAAGGTGCCCTCACCATGGGTTACCTCTATGGCTGCAGGTTCAGACTTTTTACAACGGTGTGAACCCCTCAACAAGACAGCTCATCGACGCAGCCGCCGGTGGAACTTTAAACAACAAAACACCTGAAGAGGCTTACGAATTTATTGAAGAGATGTCAATGAATAATTATCAGTGGCAAGTCATGAGAATAAAGCCAACAAAAGCGGCTGGTGTTTTCAAACTTGACGCGGTTAGTATGCTATCTAACCAGGTAGAACTGTTAAATAAAAAGATTGACGGTTTGTATGGTTTTACTCAGGTACATCTAGTGATAAGGTGCGATTCAAATGGAGGAGGAGTACACACAGAATATCAATACTTCAACCCTAGCACCGAGGAGGAACAAATTCAATATATGGGTAATAATAATTCTAGATCTCAAAATAACCCATACAGTAACACTTATAATGCAGGTTGGAAGAACCATCCCAACTTCTCATGGGATGGCCAGGGAAATCAAAGGCCACAAAATCCCCCAAGTTTTCAACAACCACCTTACCAGTAGGAAAAGACGCCGAACCTTGAAGAGATGCTAACGAAATTTATTTCAGTGTCAGAAAATCGTTTCAGAATACCGAGACATCACTTAAAAATCAACAAGTGTCGATCCAAGGGCTCGAAACTCAGATAGGCCAGCTTGCCAAACTGATTTCTGAACGACCACAAGGCAGTTTGCTGAGTAACACTGAATCTAACCCAAGGGAACAGCTTAATGCGATTACCATTCGAAATAAAGAAGGATTAGTTGAACCTGAACAAGAACCGAGGCAAAGAATTGTGGTGAGTAAAAGTAAAGGTGAGGTGAACCATAATAAGTGAAAACCGGTCAGTAAAGAGTACAAACCTCACGTGACATATCCCAGTGCGACAAGGAAAGACCACACGGACGAACAATTTGGTAAATTCCTTAAATTATTAAAGAAATTACATATTAACTTACCGTTTATTGAAGCTCTTTAGCAGATTCCAAACGCAGTTAATTTTTTAAAGTTTAGCAAATAAACGGAAGTTGGATGGGGCGTCGCATGTAGAGTTGAATGCAGTTTGCTCAGCTGTTATACAGAATAAGCTACCCAACAAGTTGAAAGATCCAGGGAGTTTTACGATTCCTTATTTAATTGGTAGTTTGAACGTTAATAATGCATTGGCTGATTTAAGGGCGAGCATTAATGTTATGCCTTATAAAATGTTTAAACAACAAGGTCTTTGGAAACCCAAACAAACTAGGATGAGCATTCTATTGGCTGATAAAACCATTAGATTTCCTAGGGGTATCATTGAAGATGTTTTTGTTAAAATCAATAAATTTATATACCCAGTAGACTTTGTTATTCTAGATATGGAAGAAGATAGTAACTTACCTTTGATTTTAGGAAGACCCTTTTTAGCAACTGCCAGAACTATTATTGATGTTGGTACAGGTGAACTCACACTTCGTGTGGGTGATGAAACAATCACTCTTCAAGCTCGTAATTTGAGTAACACATCAAATATTGAGGATGGCTGTATAAATCATGCTACTAATACTAATCATGTGGTGCAACCTTCTTTGTAGGAAACACGTTCAAAGAACATATATGACCCATGTTCAAGTAATAACAAAGGAATCATCTACGAAGAACGAAGACTTCAGATCGATGAACTAGATGAATGGCAAACACCTGTCAAGGAGAAACCGAAAGCACACGAAAAATCGAAGCGACACCACGATGAATATAGGGATGAAACAAAGCAAATTAAAGTTAGGGACAAAGTATTGTTAGATGAAAATGACCCCCAAATTGCTACTTTAGAGCACAATACGGACAGAGAGACTCCCTTCACGGTAATGAACATCTTCCCACATGATATAGTCGAGGTAACACATACTGTATTCGGAACTTTTAAGGTAAATAATACTCGAATCAGACCTTATTTTGATAAAAACTGATAGCAGAGGTGAGGAGTTTCAACTCCTCAATCCACCGTAATCATGAAATTGAGGTAAGTCGAGCTTAGACTATAAATAAGCGCTTCTTAGGAGGTAACCCGAGCACTAACAGTGTTGAGTACTTTAAATTTTAGTTTTTAACATCTAAATAATTAAATGAGTCCTTGAACATAGGTTTTCCAAATTCACACGGCCAGGCACACGGGCATGCCTTAGGCCGTGCTCATACCACTAGCGACGACACTATAATGGCCTAAATTTAAGGTTATCGGAATAGTGGTTTCGTAACCAAAAATCCGATTTAAAGAGAAATTATTTCAATATTTTTGCATGAAAATTGATATGATAGGAAAATCGCATGAAAATATTGATAGAAAAATTTTACCGATTTAGTGATTAGTTAGAAAAAGAAATTATTGAAGAAATTGGGTAAAACAAGGTATCGGGACCTTTATTTCGTAAAACCGAATCGAAAATAATTTTATAAATATTTATGAAATGTAAGTAATGTGGTATTAAAATTTCGGTAGGAAATTTTAATGTTTGGATAGTTAATTAAATGAAAAGGACTAAATTGTAAAAGGTGTAAAAGTGGATGGGATGATTAAATAGCTTAAGTGTCTAATGAGAGAGGATTTAAAAGACAATTACACCCAAAATTTATTTGGGCTAGACGGCAAGGGCATGAAATCAACAGGAAAATTGATAAATTAAGGGCAAAATTGGAATATTACAAAATTAACTAAATAAAACTAGGACTAAATATGAAATATCTAGATTTCTCTTCATTTCTCTTCAATTCGAGCAGCTAAAAACACCATAGGAGGGTTCTATAAGCTGGTATTCCAGAATTTTTGCACCAAGTGAGTTAATCCTTGCCTTTTTCTTGTAATTTTTGTGTTTCTAAGACTTTTACAAATAGGTCCTACTATTAAATTCATTAGTTTTTGATTTCATGGATGAAATTGAAAGTCACCATGGTTGAGTGCTGTAAGTTTATGATGAAATAGAATGAAATTAAAGCTTTAATTTGTTTATAAGATGATTTTATTAGGCAAGTTCAATAGAAATTATTTTTTAGGACCTAATTATGAAAATGTTTGGAATTAAAGTCTATTGCTGAATTTTTTATTCATAAAGGTTGTAAACTAGTTTAAGGTGATATAATAAAGTGTTAATTGAGAAAAATAAGCTCAATTGAGAGGCTAATTGAGTAGGGATGAAATTGTTATTTATTAAAAGCTTAAGGGAAAAATGGTAATAAATATCTTGCACTAAAACAATATTGGACAGCAGCAGTAGACTAACTTTGAAAAATCACCATAAATTTTAGAAATCGAATTAGAAGATGAACAAAATATGAAATTAAAGCTTATTGAGTCTAGTTTCTCATAGAAGAAACGGTGTAAGCAATGGATCTGTAAATCATGAGATATAAATCATGAGAATTAAAAAATTACTAGGTTATTTCCCTGAATTGAGGTATTATGTTGAAATTCTGAATTTACGGGATTGACATAAAAAATCCATAATTTCTGTGAGATTTTGAGCCTTTTAGAGCATATATTCTTATTGCTCACTGATTTTATTGATCATGAGTGTGTCAACATTGATTTGTTATTCTAGAATTTGCATCGATTATACATGTCGAGACCACACCATTGATTTGATATACTAAAATGATAAAGGCACTTAGGTTTTAACCCATTTTTTTGAATGCCTCATAAAAAGCCTATCTACACAATTGACCCTTAGTGAACCCCTTTGAGCTTAACAAACTTTTTTTTTAATTTACCTACATTTTAACCCATAACTTAACCCTTTTTTTTAATTCATTAAGAATTTTTCCCATGTTTATTAACTCATTTTTTTATCGAGATTTAATTTGAATTATTACCTAGCTAGGTTCGTTCTTTTTAGTCCCTAAATTATTTCTTATTATGTACTTTCCACACTTGATTTGTTCTTAAAAAAAACAAACATGTATACATACATATTAGTAGTAATTCTTTTTTTTTTTTGAGCTTAAGTATTTAATTCTATATTCTGAGATGAAGCTCATATTTATTCAATTGATTTTAGTTGTTTTCCCAATTAGGTAATTTATCAAGTTAATCTCTATTCTAACGGTTTCTTTTTCAGCCTTTATCCACACCTTTAACCCAAAAGCATCGTTACAACCTTTCAAAGACCTTTTGATTTGTGTACCATCTCATTTATAGTGGTAGAGATTTGATTTTTTTGCAAGCCTACGGTAATAACTCTTCATGTTTGACTAATGAGTGCTTAATTTGAACTTTAAACATATCGAGTGATTTGAGTGAATCTTTAGTGAAGATGTCAACCATCGTCAATTTGGAATCAAAGATAATTACTTAGATAAAGGGGGATGCCTATAATTTTATGATTAAAATGCTCGACTTTGACTATTTGAAACTTTAATGTTCTTTTAGTTAAATTTTCAATGCATGACTGCTTGTAGATTATTTTGAGACATTATTAATGAGAATTATAAGTTGAGAATAATTTATTTTGGTTGTGAGTTGAGGATTTTGCTTGAGGACAAGCAAATGCTTAAGTGTGGGGGTATTTGATAAGTCGTAATTTATACATATTTTATCCTATGCTTAAGCGTATTTTTGGATAAATTATCATTAGATTTGTGGAACTTGATGCTCCTAATCATTTAATTTCATGTTTTATACTTAGGTGAGCATAGGAGAGTAAAAAGAGCGAGAAACGGGCCAAAAATGGAAAAAAATGGGTCAACGTGGGAAATCAACATGGCATGTACTTCCTCACAATGGTAGACCACACGCCCGTGTCTATTTAGAAGACTCTAACACGACCTAAGCCACCCCACATGGGTGTGTCCCTGTCGAGCCCAAGTTTAGTTCTATTCGGAAAAGGCCACTCTCGAGGGTTTGGAAGCATTCTAAAGCCTATATAAACACCTTAGAGGAGGATTAAAAGGACACACGGAGTAGGAGGCAAGGAATTACTCGAAGAAAGCTTATTGATCCATCTCAGAAGTCAGATTCTCCTTCAAGACTAAAGATCTCCCTTCAATTTCCTTCAGGGGTTTTTGGGTTTTCTTTATGTTTTGTTATCATTATTCTTCTGAGATTTTTTTTTTTACACTTATGAACTAAATCCCCTAAATACCTAAGGAGGATGAAACCTAAGACGGGTCTTATTATTATTTTCTGAATTATATGATAAATACTTGATTTGTTCTTAATTATGTGTTCTTAATTCTTACTTTAATATTCCAGGATATTTATTCAAGTATTGATGTGCTTATTTAGATGAGTAAAAGTCCCTGTCTAAGAGTAGATCTAGCATAATTAAATGAAGTTGATTGACCCTTAAACATAGGGCGACATAAATCTGTCGGATTAGGGTCAAACCTAATAAGGGAATCTATAGATCGAGTTAATGCAACACTAGGGGTTTAATTAGAAAGAGATTTCAATTAATCAACCTAGGGTTAGACGTTGTTAGTCTCGAGAGAGATAATAATATAAATTAGGGATTTCTACGGATCAAGTCAAATGAATAAATTGTCTAGTTCAGAGTTAAATAACAAGTGAAGTCTAGGTGGATTCTTTCTTGAGTATTGTCTAAATCAATCAGTTTTTTTCCAAAAGTATTTCCCCAATTTACTTTCTGTGCATTCTTAGTTTAGTTAATTAGTTTAGATAAAGCAAATCCCCTTATTTTTGGGCTAGATAATAAAAAGAAGGTTAATACTAGTACTTTTAGTTCCTGTGGGTTCGACATTCTAGTCTTGCTATAAGCTATACTACTGTTCGATAGGTGCGCTTGCCTTCATCGTGATAATAGTTAGTTTTCAAGTACAATCAATCATAAATATAAAACTTATCATGCACATCAACTAGCTTTTAGTGTCAGAATTTGTAAATTAATTTAAAAGGGATTTTAAATTCGTAATATTTTATACTATTTGTTATATAAGAAACATTGCTAAAATGTAAATTTTCTTATCTTCGAATTTATATAAAAATACATCTATACTAATATTTAAAGTTTTGATTAAGTTGGTGTTACCATCAATCAATTTAATTATAAATTTATTAAAACCCCCTTATTTTTTAAAAGGATAAATATTATTTTAAAATTTTTTTTATATAAAAATTAAAAAATACATTATAAAATTTAAACTCAAAATATCATAATTTCTACTCTCTTAATTTTACGATTTCAATTTAAAGATATATTTGATATTTATATTAATTTTTTTATAAATTTATTAAATAATTATTTTCACTTATTTATGAGTGTGTTATAATTTAATATTATCTTATTCATTTTTATGGGAGTTTTAAAATAAGTTGCTAACTTAAGATTTGCTTGAATGATGCTTGATTGGGTAGCTGTACCTAACCAATCATATATATATTCATAAAATAGATGAGATTCTTGATTGAACACTTTTCTTTAAATTCTTTTAATAAAACACTTGATTTAACAAATAAACTGCCCCCTTTATTGAGCCATGCCTATTATTTTTAACTGAATGTTTTTTGCTTTAGATTAGAATATGGGAAATCGAAGGGAAACAACAATACAGAAAATAAAAAGGGAAGATTGGGCATCGAAGAAGCCAGATTCTTATATCCCATGTCATGCTGTGCCATTTTCAGAGTAAAAGCAAGTCAATAAAAGACACACAAACAAACAAAAAAAAGGTCAGTTGAAGAAGATTATGATTGGCAATATTTTTGAAGTTGAAACAGGGAAAGAGAAGGACCATGTTCTTAATATTGTAGGTTTGGACCTATTGTTTTAGCTTTGTAGGGGCAGAGACAATGACGAGGCTTGAATGGAATTTAGGGTTGTGGATGATGATGAAGTGATAAAACACCATTACTGCAGTCTCATTCTGGTCCTAGTTTTCTTTTTCCACACTACTGATTTTGTGGACCATTGACTAGGCTTGAGGTCCAAGCTATTTGTACATTAGGGTTTTAGGTGTTTTATCCCTTTCATCTTTATTACTTTGTTGCCCAAATATCTTGCAAAATACTTGTCTTCAGACTTCAATGGCATTCCATTAACAATAATGCTAAATATAATTTAATGAGGAGTAATTTAAGCTGCCCACTACATTGCCGCTATAACTTTGAATAACTATAAAATAATGCTTCTTCTTTTTTAAAGAAACTATAAAATAGATATTTGTTTTTGACCAAATAATTAAATGTTGATATTGAATCTAATCTTTTAGAGGTTGCTCGTACAAGGATTAAAATTTTCAAAAGGATTTTTCATGTACTTCATCCAATCTTTTAGCCCAAAATTACATGAATATTAACGTGTTTAGAATAAAATATATGATAATTGAGTTAGATATTAATTTAAAAAACATATATTAAATTTGAAAAGTCTTTATTTAAGTACATTCGAAAATGTTTTTGCCCATTTTAAAATATTTTAAAAGATTTGATCCTGTTTAAATACTTTTGAAAATGTTTCACCATTATTTGATATTTTAAAACTTTAATGTTTATATGAACAACCTATAAACGATTTGGTCCCAATTTAAGATTTAACCATAGAATAAGACAAAAAGTATAAATTATCGTATTTGCATCCATAATAACAATATTTCATAATTTAATTTTTCATGATCAAAAGTGTAAATGAATATAAGGCAAATGTAAGATTTTAGTCTAAATTTATAGACAAAATTAAATCTAAATTTTAGTAAACTAATTTAAGAAAATTGATGTTATTTTCTTTAATAGCAATTAAATTATGTTCATTCATCCGGTTACTTAAAATATTTATAGAAAAACTAAAAGTTGATCATATTGTAACATCCCGAATTAGGGTCTAGTCAGAACAGTGGTTTCGAGACCACAAATCTGAGATAGAAATACTCATTTTATAGATATTACGAGGTCCATGATATATATGCATGCCTGTGTGAAAATATCGATGAGAAATTTTACCGATAAAGTGTCCAATTGAGTTATTAGGACTAAATTGCAATAAGTGAAAAACATGTGTTCTAGTTGATTTAAGGGCTTAATTGTGATGAGATTTGAAATTTTGAAGTCCTTATTTGGAAATTAGACCATTATATGTCATTACGGACAAAAATGGACATAGGAGGGATAAAATATCAAAGTTTTAATGGAAGGGCATTTTGGTCCATTGGTTAATAACAGAATTAAAAGGGAAAAATAGTCAAAATTAGTGTCCATCTTCATCCTCCTTGGCTGAATTTCACAAGAAGCCATAGCTAGGGTTTCTTTCATCTTTCAAGCTCAAAGTAAGTGCATTCTAGCCCCGTTTTTAATGTTCTTTATATTTTTTGAAATCCTTGTAGCTCGATTTAGCTATTTCTACCTTTAATTTGATCTAGGGTTCATGTTCAAAAACATAATCATGAATGACATGTTTGTGATTTGATGTCTAATGGAAGAATATAGAGGTTTGAGGTGTGATAAACAACTTTTACTAGGTGCTTTTTGGTGAAATTGATAAAAAGGACCTAATTGTAAAAGTTGTAGAAACTATGTGTAAATGTGTGAATAAATGAAAAATATGGGTTGATATAAGAGGGAAAATGATTCAGCTAGGCTTGAATAATGAGAAAAACAAGTACTTTTCATTTTACGAGCCTAGGGGCAATTTTGTAAAATATTAGGGGTAAAATTGTAATTTTTCCATATCACAATTTTTGGACTGAAATGAATAATGCGTGTATTAAATAAGCTAAATGTGCTATTATAGATCAAGAGGGACGAGGGATAGACCTTGACTAAGGAAAAGGCAAGGTTGTGGACTAAATCGCAAATTTGCCATATTTTGCACCGAGGTAATGTAAATTATTCAACAACTCCAAAATTACGTATTTAATATTTGACATTATATGATACATGTATGTATGCTTTAATAAAATTGACTTGTGATGATCTAATGGAAGTTTAGTGATAGCCTCGTGTCTCAGAAGCCCGGGTGACCAAAATGAATACTTAAGACTTGGATGTCGTGACACAGTGCTAAATGTGCCTGTGTAAGACCATGTCTAGGACATGGCATAGACGATGATATATGTGCCTGTATAAGACCATGTTTGGGACATGGCATCGACGATGATATATGTTCCTGTGTAAGACCATGTCCGGGACGTGCATCGGCGATGATATTTGTGCTAGTGTAAGACCATGTCTAAGACATGGCATCGGCGATGATATGTGTACCAGTGTAAGACCATGTCTGGGACATGACATCGGTGATGATATGTGGATTCATGTAAGACCATGTCGAAGACATGGCATTAGTACTTTAATTGGTGTATGACAATCCTGAGTGTCCTTTAGTATTCCGGTGGTTCAACGGGCCATTCAAGATGTTGGGTTAAGAAGTGAAGTGATATGAGTAAGAATGTACGGTACATGTATGTACGTAAACCTCATGAGTATTGAACTCGATTCATGATGGGAAATTTAGCATGAGTAGAAAGAAGTAAAATAAGCTTGATGTTTAATGACATTTAGTGTCAATTTTGACTACGTTCATGTGTGTAGTATGATATTGTGGTGATAGTTGATAATATGTTTAATCCATGAATATCTTGACTTATGTTGTTATTTATTTACATGCAACTTACTAAGCCCTGTGCTTACCCTTCTCTCCTTTCTCTTTTCTTTTAACATCGTCAAGCTAGCTCGGGGATCATGGACGTCGGAGCTTGAGTCACACTATCAACAAATCTTTTGGGGTATAATTAGTTTACTACATTTAAGTATGACATGTATAGGGGACTTAGTATTTTGTTATATGTGTCATATTTGTTAGCCAAAGTGATGGCTCTTTTTGGTATATTATTCCATTTTGTATATGGACATGTATGAGATGTGTTATTACTTTTGTGGTGTGTTCCAAATGGTTGATAAAATGTGGAATTTATGTTTGATGGATAAATGATGCCAATTGGTATGGTCACTATATTAATAAAGGTAAAGAAATGTATTGAATGAACTTAACAAGTCAATGAGTCCCAATTAGGAAAACTTGATATGAATTTATCATGCATGAGTTAAAGCTATGGATGTCTAAGTAACCCTTTTATGCCATGACAACCACCATTGACATATGAGTGTGTGTTGGGGTTGTTAAGGGTGACAAGAAGGCTTGGAAAATAGCCTCAAAGTTGTCCACACGGGTAGACACACAGGCATATGTCTAAGCCGTCTGTGATACACGGTTAGCCTCACGGGCATGTAGTCTGGCTGTGTGTCCTCTGCACCCTAGTTTTATAAGTCAATATGCATGGTTGTAAACACATGGGCAGAGACACGACTGTGTGTCTCAACCGTGTAGAGGACACGACCTTAGGACATAGGCGTGTGCCCAGGCCGTGTGAAGTCTGCACCTTAAATGCAAAAATTAAATTCGCCACACGGCCTAGCACACGGGCGTGTGACTTGGCCGTGTGATATTAAATTTATGCTAACGTCATAAACAGAGAGTTACACGGCTTTGGGACATGGCGTGTCAAGGGCACACGGGCATGTCCTTGTGTCCACATGGGCGTGTAACCTTGTTTTAAGAAAATTTTTCTAAAGTTCACAATTTAGTCCCAAACCGCCCCTGATGTATGTTTTGGGCCTCGTAGGCCAATATAAGGGACGATATGCATGTTCTTGAATAAATTTTAAATTTGAACGAAATTTTATGGCCCAATTTTACATAGTAGTGTATGTTCAAGTCCGATAATGCCTCATATCCTGTCCCGGCGTTGGACACGGGTAAGGGGTGTTACACATATAAATTAATTTTCCAAATTTTTTAATTTTTATTTTTTGAAAGTTTATTTTTTTTAAATTTTGGATAAGGTTGAGTTAATGTAACTTCCTAATAATATTTGCTGGTTTGATTTGATGTCACTATTTATATATTTAATATGATGCAAAGATTCTTTTTGGTCTATTCTTTTTGGTCTAAACCATAAATCCAAATGAAAATTTCATATATATGAGGAGCCATATGAAAGCTTCAATTAAAAATATAAGGATTTATCATTAAGTATCAGATATTTGCTATAACTTAAGAGCCTTATTGTTATTTCAAAATTTGATGTTTTCGGGTTTAATGTTAAGTTTGGACATGACTGTTTCAATTTATTTAAGAATAATATTATTAGGTGTTCTTGAAACTTTATTAATAGTTTATATAAATTGAAATTTCATAAATTTTTTTGATGAATTCTTACTTATTGAACATATTAATGTTGAAATAAAATATAGTATGCTAAATGAAAATTATTCTTGTTTGTGGCATAAACATTTAAATTATATATAGAAAGAAAGACTAGAAAGATTAGTAAGAAGTAGATTATACCAAAATTAGATTTTGTTAACCTCAGTGTATGTGTAAATTGCATTAAGGGAAAGAAAAGCAAACTTACAAAGAAAAGCACCATAAAAACACCCAATTCCTTAAAATAATACATATTGATATATGTGGACCTTCTAATGTTCCATCTTTTAATAGAAAAAAATATCTGATCATCTTTATTGATGCTTTTTTATGATGTTACATCTATTTACTTAATGAAAAATCTCAATAGTAAATATCCTTAAATTATATAGTAATGAGGTTAAAAGGAAATTAGATAGAAAATTGAAAATAGTAATATCAAATAAAGTTGGTGAGTATCATAAGGAATGCACCAAATCAAATAGGATGGGGTCTTTTCTTGTTAAATAAGGTGGTCTCATAAAGGATCTCTTGCAGCTTTCAACTCTTCAATAACCTTTTAATTCCTTTTGTTTCTTTGGTCAAGTTGGCGTTGACACTCTTATTGTTTTTAATACAATCTTTGTTGTGCAAAGAGCTACTCCTCTAACACCCTCATTTTCTCTTGAATCTCTACCAATTGTTGGGACCTTGACCAATGGAGAAGCCAAGATGGCAGTGTCCTTGCTCTCTTAAAATGGAAAAATTTCTATTTAAATTATTTTATAATTTATAAAATTTTAAATTAGTAATAGTAAAATTTTACTTTAGCCCCCAAAATAATAAAAATTTGATTTAATCCTTTAAAATTATAAAGTTATAGACTATTCAAATGATGAAATTACATTTTTACTATCGTAAAGATATACAATTTAATTCCCCTCTCAGAATTTTTTTTTGATTTTGCCTCTAACTTTGAATACGGATTTTGGAAGGTTTAACCCCCTGATAAGGCACTAGTGTTACCTCGCAAATACTGAGAATAGTACTAGGGTGGAGGAAATTGGTAATGTAATAGGCCAATTTTGGCTTGGACCCAAATCACAAAAATAAAACAAAAAGAACCAAACCAATAAATAAAAACTCCAAAATTAAACAATCCATATTTATACATACCAGGCCAAAATCCCAAACTAAAACCCAATAACCCAAAACTAACCCTAGCCCAATTAGCCTAAAACTTTTTAGCAAAAAAAACCCTAGCCCTCTCCTAGCCGCCCCTAGGCCTACCCTTGGCC
Source organism: Gossypium hirsutum (assembly GCF_007990345.1). Lineage (NCBI taxonomy): Eukaryota > Viridiplantae > Streptophyta > Magnoliopsida > Malvales > Malvaceae > Gossypium > Gossypium hirsutum. The sequence continues at coordinate 77,467,619 of NC_053432.1, forward strand.
ACCACACGCCATCACCACGCATCTGACACATGCAAAACAAAGCCAACACGCAACAGAAGGGGACAAACAGAAGAACCAAGCAGAAACAAACAAAAAAATGAACAGTTGTAATATGCCTATAAAAGGCTTAACAGTCACTCTATTTTTTTTCGGAAGATTAAACACAAAAAAAAAATCAAAGATTTGAACTTCTAAGTTTTTTAAGAAGGTGATATTCGTTTGATATTTCTATTTATTTTTACTTTTAAGTTTTATTATATTTATATTTTATTTTTTTATTTTTTATTTTTTTACCAACGAAAAAAAAAGAAAGAAGAAGGAAACCTTACCAGAATCATCCCGCGGTCTCGTTGTCAGAGGTCTCTTCTCCGTCGTCAAAATCGAACCTAAAAGAGGAGGAGGAGGGACCTTTTCTTTTGATCTTTTGGGGGTTGAGAAAGCTTGGCCTTCAAATTGTTGAAAACAAGGCTAAGAAGCCCATTTTGTCTGTCGCCGGCGACTGGCCACGACAGCAGTGCGGTGGACGGACGGCGGTACCATGGTCAGCTGGGGAGAGGTTGAGAGAAGGGAAGAGTGATTCAGTTTTTTAAAAGGATAAGGGTCGAAATGGATTTTTTTTTAAAAAACTAGGTTTAAATAAGAGTGCAAAACGGTGCCGTTTTTGGGCCAGATTTTAGACGTCTAAATGATGTTGCTTGGAAGACCCGCATTGCGACCCGACCTAAACCGCTTGGGGTCCGCATGTTTTGACCCGAGGGGTCTATTTGTGCTGCTGGTCCTTCCGCCTTTTTTTTGTTTTAATCCAGTCCTTTCGTTTCTTTTAATTTTTACCCCGCTTAATTTTAATTTGTTTTATTTTAATCCCTCTAAACGGTGAGCATAAGGGGAGTCTATTATATTTTCCCTTTTACCCCCTATTCTTTCTCAACGCACTACATTTAGCCCTCTCGTTATTTATTTTTTTCTAATCTATCCTTGTAATTCTGTCTAAGTTTCAATTAAGCCTTTTTTCTTTTAAATCCTTTATTTTTTATTTATTTACCTGTTTATTTATTCATTATCCATTTCATTTTATTCATTTGCTTGCTCATTTACTTATGCATTTATATATTATTCATTCATTCATTTATTTATTTTTGTTTTAATCATTGTATTCGTTTATTTTATTATTCCGTCATTTTTTACATTAATACTTTTATCTATGCTTTCATTATTATTATTATTCTTATTATTATTTATCCATCTATTTATTACTCTTTTTATACATATATTAAAAGAACTAAATTATATATATTTTTACCATATATTATTCTTATTATTATTACTATTATTATCCATAGTTATCCTTATTTACGTATTTTGTTAAAAGTTATACTCCTAATTTCATTTATATCTTAATTTGGTTCTTTTATTCTTATATTTATTAATTATTTTTCTTAATATTTATTTATTGTATCTATTTATTTATCCTTTTTCTCACACATTTATTATTATTATTATTTATCCTTTTGTTCACTACTAAAATTTGCTTATTTATCCTTTTGTTCATTATTTGTTTCCTTTTTACATATGGTTTCGTTATTTCATCCATTCTTAAACATTTTTACATTATGTTTATTTGTTCTCATATCGTGCATTTTCGTTTTATTCCTTTATTTATCAAGGCTAGTATACTAATATTATATTCATCTTTGTAATTACATCATTGTTATTGTAACATTTTATCGTAATATTGTACGTCATTACAAATGTCATTCATTTTCACCCAAATTCGTAAAAAAGAAATTTTGGAAATAAATGTAATGTTCTGTATTTACAAATTCGAGAAAGTCGTGCCCTAACTTACGGGTTTTTTTTCTCGTTGAACCAACATGACCAAATATCCTTGTAAAATTAAATACATGAGTTTTTAACATAAAAATTAAAAGGAAAGCTTATTCTCGAGGGTTCAAAGTGTCGTGTTCTAACTTACGGGATGTGACGTTTTGTCATATCAAGACGAGGGAGTCTTTAACACTCGTTTCGATTTATTCAAACACTTTTAAAAGTTAACATTAGTAAAAAGAGATCGTATTTCTAGTTCTTTTCAAATTTTGAACATTCGACATTAAGACATTAATTAATCAATTAGGTACCAATTTTGGACGTGGCGAGGGTGCTAACCCTTCCTCGCACGTAACCAACTTCAAAGCCCGTTTTTTCGAATTTCGTAGACCAAAATCGTTGTTTTAATAAATTAAAATATTTTATTAAAACGATCAAATTACGAAGTGATCCAATCACACCTCATAAAAAAAGATTGGTGGCGACTTCATTTCCGTTTTTTTTAAAGTCGATCGTTTTTTCAAAAAAATGGTTTCGACAGGTAATATTGAGGATGAGTTGCATAACAAGGGTATTGATAATTATGAGGCTGCTAGGGTTCTTAAGGATACCTTGATGGGATTGGTTGACGTTGTCTAGTGCTAATTTAAGGCTGGTTTTAGATAGTCTATGGTTGGTTCGATGTTAGGTGTCGTTGGTCTTGATTTCTTTCTTCAATATTTTCGAGGTGGCTAGTTGTTGATTAAGTTATGGTCACATGCATGTTCAATATGTACTCACCGCACCAGTTCTTGATACTAAATATTAAGAAGGCAAGGAATGAGGATGAGGGATGAAGTTAATTCACTTGTGTGGTCCGAAGAGTTGTCAAAGAAGGAGGTTGAAGAAGGTGGAGGAATGAAGACAATAAAATCGATCCCCCTTTTTCCCTTGTGCTCTTGATTTATATTGTGGATCACTTTTCATCTCATAGCGACATGTAGTAGACTGTAGTAGCCATCAGAGGTCAATGATCAAAGATCAGTAGCCAAATGGGTATTGTTGCTGATGTAGGTAGGTGGTGTTATGATAAGTGGTTTTGCCTTTATCATAGGTTGTCCTATTTTGACATTGCAATCTCATGCAATATCAATTATTGAATGAGTTCACTTATTGTACGAACCATTAATCGAGTAACTTTCACAAGGAATTCCTTACAAATGGTTATCAAGAAAAATTTTAAAGGATTCACACGATGTATCCTATTTAGGTATAACAATACTAAAAATAATAATAAACACATATTTACCAAAGTAATGTGTAAGATACGAATACTTTACTTGAGCAAGCATGCAGAATTACGTCTCAAAATGCCCAAGTTAGCGTCTACTATGCACTCCTTAAAAAAGTCAAATGCACTTGTTAACCTCTAAGATACTTATTATTGGAGTCAAGTATGCTAGAGAGAGTTTAAGAATGGTTGGAAGGAAACGTACAAATGTGAGTAGGGTGGCTCCTATTTATAGATAATTCTCTTATATCGAACGGTTGATATTGTTACGAGGCTCAGGATAAATGGTCCAGAAATAATTCCAGAAACGGAAAGGCAACACCGGGCTTTGGAGACATCAAAGGTGCTCTTGACAGTCAACAAGATGGCGTTCTTCAGGATCTTCTAGAAGTCGTCCTACTGCCTCCCCCAACTAAACCCCTTTACGGACCTCCAGAAGCTTTTGAAGCCAGAACTACGCGCATGGTTCAATATTGCGCATGCTGATGTTGGTGCCAATGGTTCTCCTGTCCGTGGCTATACCTTCCCCTCACTTTAGTGGCATGGTGCCAGCACTGCTCTTGCCCGCACCCTGCCAAATGCACTTTGCTTCCTCAACTATTAAACAAACTTCAAGGGGCCTGAAGGTCATGAAAATGATAGTTGGACTTTAACAAAAAGTAAAATAAACTATTAAATCACATTTTATCTTCCATTCTCATTCAGATTTCTGTCTAAATCAAAACTCCATTATTTTGCAACTCAAAAAAAATTAGACAGCATTAAATATTAAAGGTTAAAGCAAATTTTGAGGATAAATAAGAAAACCAAATGACGAAGTAAAGGTTAAAAAAAATAAAGCTGAATAAAAATTAAAAAGAAAAAACAAAAACAAAATGAAAGCAGTTTTTATCTTAAAGCAGAGCACTTTCCCACTTCCCCCCCATTTTTTTTCCTCGTCCTCCTATATAACCCATTATTCATTTAAATATATAACAGCGAATCTATACTTCTTAGTGCCGATTGTATTAGAGATCTGAAATAAAAAAATATGGTATGGTGGGATTTATTGATTCCCGAGAAAACCTCGACTGAAGCATTTGCCAGGGTGTTCTTCCTATATACACCCTGCAGTTACCTGCTTTACTTCACTTCATTGTTTCTTTACACGAATTTCGCACGTTTTGGTTTGCTGAAGAAAACAATAAATGCCCAGTGTATCGATTTTCTCCATTGATGTGTGGATAACTTGAAAAACTTTCTCTTTTTTTGAAATCTTTGAAGTTGTAGAAGCAAACCGGTTGAGCTACTTGTTTTTCATGCACAAAATAGGACTCTGGGAATAGGATTTCCAGGGTCCAGCTAAATCATCTCTTTCGTTTTTATATTCATGGTTTTGCTATAATCACTCTCCTCTTGCTTCTTCAGTAGTTCGTCGGTCTTCACTTGCTAACTCTCTGTTTCCTTTATCCTCTGTTACTGCACTGGAGTTTTATTTGCGAGAGAGATGGCATACATATTGAGTGTTTTCGCAGTGAGGAACTTGCTGGTTTTGTCACTGGCTCTGAATGTGAGTTTAATTTTGAGGGTCCTGCTTTTGCATGATTCTCAAGATGGGAGCTTTAATGGCTTCTTTTTTGCGGAGCAGAAGGAAGAGGCGCTTGCTACCAAAATAACACGTCTCTCTTCCTCTGTTTTACCATCTTCTTCGTCTCTTACGATGGCTCAAGGCGACGAAGACAGGGTTATCAACCTCGATCAGTAAGTTCTCTTATTAATGTTAATTAATTTGTCATTATTGGAAATAGTAGTATCAGTTTCCCTGTCTGTTTGTTTAACATTTCTAGCACTGCAATCTACACAATTAGTAATTTTAGTGACGCTTTGGCGTAAGAGGTCATTTCATGGAGGCAGGAAACAGGGGTCAATGATGCTGTCTGTCAGTATGATTTCCTATAAATGCTCACAAAATCAGATTTTTTTTCTTGTAAAACGTGTTTTAGTGATTCTTTTTTATTTGGTTTTGTTAACTAATGATCAGCAATAGTTAGTAACTTTATTGTTTTTAATAAATTCAGTGATGAAAACTATTATAATAATGAGGAGAAAATTGTGGTTAACAACATTCTTGCTTCTCTTGGTGATGAGTTATTTATTGAGATTTTCCATGTGCATGTTGAGAGCAGAGATGACTTTTCAGGGAAATTGATGACATGTCTTGTGTGTGTTCCCAACCGTAGGTGGTGGTGGTACTACACATTTTGACATTTTCACCACTGCCTCATCATTATGCTCATTACATCTTGTGATTGTGGACCTCCCAAATTGCACAAATCAATGCGAAAGAAGAGCAAATAAACAACGTACATATTGGGTTTTCAGCTTTTAGTTTGCAGCAGCAAGTGGGATTCCTCCTCCGTGGTGCATAATAGCGCAACCCCACTATAGGCTTCGAACTAGGAAATAGAGATTAGAATAATAGATGTCGGTTCTTTTTGTGGGGCCATGCCCCTCTGAGTGACCTTTGGGTGCATTGCATGTGACCCACCTTCTATCCTTGGGCGACATCTAATAATAATAATAATTAAAAAACAAACACTAAAAAGCTTGTCTTTGAGCTATTGACTTCAAGATCTTTTATAACTTTTTAGAAGCACCATAGGCGGCCTATGCTACCTGTAAATCAGATCTCTTTCTTGCTTTCTGTAAATCAGACCTCTTTCTTACTTTGCTTTTCTGGTGGACTCAATTACGAAAGTGGGGTTGTCTGAAATCCAGCACCTTTGTGTCGTTTTGGTGGTCCTGTTTTAGAATTTATATGTGCTCCAATAATGAAATGATCTCTTGGTCGTCACCTTTACCACGTAGCACAACAATTTATTATGTGTCCAGCTGATGTGACCCATGCATACGCATGTAATCATTGATCTCCTGATCACAGGGTCCCACCATTGCCTGCGCTCCCCATGGCCCATTCCCCAATGGCAGCTGATGTCAGATTCTTTTCCGCTACTATTTACATCATTTTTTACTTCTTGTGAACTGTTTTTACCCTTCATGAATTGTAGTTCTTCTTTTTTTATTTTTTTGGTTTTTGTATCTAATATCCTCGTTGAAATTTGCTATTTTGAATCACCCCGGATGAATAGAGTAGATAGGGGATCATCCTTCATGTGCATCAACATGTTTTCTGACTTTTCTAAATTGAACACTCTAATTATATCTTAGTTGTATTTCATGAACATAATAATTACAGTGGCGATCCGACAATGTACGAAAGCTATTGGCAAAAGAAGGGGGATGAGACCACCGTTGTTATTCCTGGATGGCAGTTCATGAGCTACTTTTCGGATGCCACTAGACTTTGCTGGTTCTTAGAGCCTGAATTTGCAGAACAAATTGTCAGATTACACAATGTGGTGGGAAATGCAGTGACGGAGAACCGGCACATTGTTGTTGGGACGGGTTCAACGCAACTCTTCCAAGCTGCACTCTACGCACTGTCGCCCTGCGCTGAGGCAGAGCCCATTAGTGTGGTTTCAGCAGCCCCTTATTATTCTGTAAGTACATGAATTCTAGAAGAAATAATGCATATGCAATGTGTTAAGATATGTTTAACTTGACCTCAGTTGTGTTGATTACTTGCAGTCCTATCCTTTGATTACTGACTGCCTCAAGTCGAGGTTATATAAGTGGGCAGGTGATGCCCGGAGCTTTAGTAAAAATGGCCCTTACATTGAACTCGTTACCTCCCCCAACAATCCTGATGGATTCGCAAGGCGCTCTGTCGTCAACGGTAGTGAGGGGATATTAATTCATGATCTTGCCTATTATTGGCCACAATATACTCCGATATCCTCTCCGGCTAACTATGATTTGATGCTATTCACTGTGTCCAAGAGCACTGGTCATGCTGGGATGCGCATTGGGTAAGTCGTATATAATTTTTTTAATGAGAATTCTTTGGACATAAGTGGTTAAGTCATTAGACTTGCTCAAATACACATATTTCAGGTGGGCTCTTGTTAAAGATGAGGATGTTGCAAGAAAAATGACAAAGTACATAGAGATCAACACCATTGGTGTGTCCAAGGATTCGCAGGTCAGAGCAGCCAAAGTTTTGAAAGTTATATCGGACAACAGTGAAGGACCAAATGAAGGCGATTCCTTCTTCGAGTTCAGCTACCGTGTTATGGCCAAGAGGTGGAAGCAATTGAGAGAGGCAGTGCAACAGAGTGGGCTATTTAGTGTGTCAGACTTCCCTCCCCAGCTTTGCATGTTTCTCAACAGGGTCTTCGAGCCTCAGCCTGGTAAGAAAAGGAAAAAGAAGGTTAAGTGCATCAATGTGATACCCCTGGTCCTGTGGACTAACCTGAACTCTATCCTTTGCAGCATTCGCATGGATAAAGTGCGAAGGAGATATTGATAATTGCGAAAGCTTCCTTCGAGGGAAGAAGATCTTGACGAGGGGTGGGAAGCACTTTGGGGTTAGCCCTAAGTATGTCCGGATAAGTATGTTGGATCGAGACAAAAATTATGAAACCTTTGTACGAAGGTTGTCTACCATCCGGTCCTGACATTCAAGATTCCTCTGTAAGCATAACAGAGGGAAATGGGGAGTTATAATTCTTTTGTATATTAGCCAGCAAAAGAAGTAATAGATTATTTTTCTTCATTAATCCATCTGTGAATGCTCTCATGCTATTTGCAGTTAATCATGAAATCGAGCCCTGTACAAGGCTTAAGCTTCTTAATGGCACCACGAAACCCAGGGTGAGATAATTAAGAGGAAAATTTTCTAAACATTATATAACAAATTATAATGGTTTTATTTGATTCTTTTATGTTCTAATACTCTACATGACACTTTTTTTTTTTTTGATAAAATATAAGTTTAAACTCACTCACACACTATACTACCACACAAGCAAACTTACTTACGAATATGAAAAAGTGGTAAACTTTTTATTGTTTATTTGCAGCTAACATAGGAAAAATTACTAAAATAATATGGTGTTATTTTGATCATTATTTTATAATTACCCATTTTAATCACTATTCATCGTCAAGCTTTGATCATTCTCTTTATATTTTTACTTGGACCATTTTCTTAATCAGTATTCGATCAAATCTTCTCTAGCTTCTTCTTTCAAAATAAATGCCTAGGTGCCCTTGGGTCGCACCATGCCTTCAGTGAGTTTGCAGCTTAGGAAATTTTTTTTTCTACTTTCAACACAAATGCACTGGACCTTCAATTCTTTTGCCATTTGAATTGCCCATTTTCAGTTGGCTTTTTTTTTTTCCACTGATCTTTCAATTTTCAGTTGAAGGAAAGGGTCTAGTTGAAAACTGGACCTCCAGTGGAGTAATAATATTACTTTTTCAACCTTTATTTCAACTCTCTATTTTCATTTATTGTCTTTTAATTTTTTTTATCATTTATATTTCTTAAATATATCTTAAATTAATTGTGTTTAAAATTTTCATGGGTGTTAATTCATTTAAATTTTTTATTTAAAATTTTTAATAATAAATAACTTCATAAGTGATATAATTAGTTAATTTATTGAAATGTTTAAAAAATTTTAAAAATAAACATACATAAAATGATACATCTTTATATTAATGTCCTTAATGACATTAAATAACCAAAAAGTAAATGAGTAATTAAGGACGATGCTTTTAGCTGATGAGGCCTCTAGGCCTGCCTGCCCACTTAATATGGATCAGTCTCCTAGTCAGCTAAAATTTTCATATTCTATTTTAGGACTAAATTAGCACACTTAATTCCGATTTGGGTCTTCACTAAATTAATTCTTTTTAGTAGAAAAACATATTATTTCAGTAATAAATTTTGAAATCATATTATTTTAATAAATTTCTCACTAACATAACAATTATTTTAAGCTTTTTGAAATTATTGTATGGGTTTTAATATTTGCTTATTAGGGGAAGTGTTGCCATAATTTAGGGGGTAAGCTTCTAACAACTTGTCATAAGATATCCAAGGATAGAGGTTATATGCTTAACTGGATATTTTATCATTTCTTGAGCTACTTTCTGCCCTCTTACAACCATCGCAAAGTAAAATAACATGTTTAAAAAGAAAAGGAAAAAAAATTATTCTAACTTTTCTATTGAGGTTTATTTGTCTAATTTAAAAATTAAAAAGTATATGAATAAATTCATTGCTCAAGTGACTGATATGGTTCTAACATCATTCGGAGGTGTTGGGGAAATGATTACAGTAACGAAGTGCAATTAATTACAGCTAGCATTCTCTCGAGTATTTTAAGGAACAAAATTGCTTTGAAGGAGGACGACCGAATCCGTTTGGAAGCAACAATTGGTTCAAGGCTAAGCCCCAAAGGGAAGGAACACTAATCAACATGAGAAATTAATGACTTGGGGTTATAATACTCCAATAATTATATTCCTATGGATACTGACAACAGAGCTTACAACATTTTCAAAATATATTTATAATACTCCAATGATTATAATTAAAATGTAGTAAACAATTAAAAATTAAAAGATTTGATTATTAATTGAGAGAGTTGTCATTATACAAAACTAATGAATTATATCTCTTAACTGCTGAAACTTATGTTATTCATGATTATTGAAATAGATATTTATTAAATAATTATGTTTATTGTTAAAACATGTGACTGTCTACTTGAATAAATATAATTATATGGAGAGACATGAGAATTCTTATAAATATAACTCAACATTCACTTGAATGTGCACATAAAGATATATGCAAAACTAAGAAATGTTTTTTTTCCCTCTTCTCTTCCATCTTCTAATATTCAAATATTATTCTATAAAAGAGTTACTATAGAAGTTCTTTGTAGAATTTGATATTCTTGTTATACTCTATTTAGTGCTCAATGGACTATTTTTGTTAGTGCAAAACAGAGATAATCATTAGACTTTATTTTATCGTTGAGATTCATTTGCTTATAACTTTTTTGCATACCAATATTTATGGTGGGGATGAATAGAACCTTATAAAAAATTAACGAATGTTTCTATAAGTTTATTTTTAACTCCACACATTAACAATTCTAAAGTTATATATTTTCACAAATTGATGAGAAATTAAAGAATGTATGTTTATCCACATGGCACTACAAGCATAGTAATACGAGGAAGGTTATCGACAATAAGGTCACATTGATTTTGTTTATATTTTATTTATAAGACATCTTTGTAGCAAGAAAAAAGTACGCCATATTTAATGTTTTACTCTTGTTGCATAAATTAGATTTTCATTTGTGATGTGGTTATTGAAGTATTACATGCAAAAAGTATGAATGTATGCATGATATTCTACATACATAGTTATGATTGGTATAAAATTATAAAAAATGTATTATATACGTACATATATATAACAATTATGAAAGAAAAAAAGAAAATGACTGGAATGCAAATGCATGGTTGGAAAATGTTGTATTAATGGATTGAAAGAATACTTTTTATTTTATTTTATTTTGAGTGATGATGCTATTCTTCAAACATTAGTTGAAAAAACTTCTATCCAATTGAAGCATCATCACCATTTGAAAGAGTCTTCCCAAAATGAAAAGTTGTGCAATTGAGTTCAACGGTTTCTAAAATAAAAAAAGTGCAGATTAGAAAGTGATACTTATAAATAGACCACGGGTTTGGAGAGTTCAAATCTAATTTGTTCCATACAAATTGTTAGTGAAATTTTTTACTACATAAGTATCATGAATATATATTTAACTTGAGATATATCATGATTTAATAATCAATGTTTGGATGTTATTCATGTGACGAATACACTAAATTAAATTTTATCGTACGGATGAACATATAAAATGAATCATTTTGGTTAATTTAAATTAACCATAAACTAAATGGATTTTATATATGATCATACATTTTTAATCCATATTAGAAAAGTGAATAAAATTATAATTATTTAACCATAGGATTATATTGGTTTTATGATATTAAAGGTTAAATCTTCTAACGAGAATATGTAACATGATAATCATATATTTAAAACTAGGTGTTTGTTATGATAGTGTACCTTATTTTTTATATAAACTGTTTGAATTGTCCTCACCTAACTATTTCTTTTTTTATTATCCTTTAAAGAAATACAATCCTTTATCTTGTGGCCCATATCGCCATGAAACTTACACTTCTCGAATGAATAATTTTTAAAGCAACTTTGTTTAATTAGAAGTGGTGCTTTAAAGATCCCATGACCATAACAAGCCAAACTATTTTTGGGTGAATTAGGGGAGTGAGAAAGATGCCCCCTTATACTATGATTGGGATGTGTCCTTTGAGACTCCTAGTTGGACGATTTGCTTCAACTTGAGTGATCTTGCCTTTGGCGATATAACCCTAATATCTTGTATTTACTTTTGTATTAGACAGATTCATCTATTCTATCTTAGCATCTACGCTAAGATTTATTTTTTGTAAGGACATACTTCATATGTTCATGATTAATGTTAGCTATAAAAGTATTAATAGCCTGCTAACATGCTAGACCTTCGATCTACAAGGTCACTGTGTTAAAACGCTTAATGTAATCTCATAAGAGCTTGCCATCTTTTTGTCTAACAACTAAAAGACTAGTAGGCATTTTTAACATCTTTTTATATGCGCAAAAGCCCTCAAGAATTGGGCAACAGTTTAATTTTCAGTGGTGCTAGAAAATGCGATTTCGAGGACTAAATTTTTAATTAATCAAAGGTTCCAAATGGCAAATAAACCATTTTCTAATATATGTTAATGGGATATGATGGGAGAATCCACTTATATTAATTAATGGTGGATTAAGTTAATAAATTGTATAGTTAATTTAAGTTAATTAAGGTGATTAAGGCATTAACTTAAGGAAAACCATTTTTAAAGCTTTAGCATTCGGTATTCAATTGGTAAGCTTTTCTAAGTCCTTTTCTTGGAATTTTACATTTTTGAGGTCATGGAAGCTTAATCTAACTAGCCCATGTACCAATTTGTAAAACTTTTAAAGTTTTTGAAAGTTGCCATTGTTGATTATGAAAAACTAGATTGTAAAGTTTAATTTTTAGTTTTTTACATAAGAACTAAAATGTATAAATGATGAAACTTCGGTGAAATTTTAGTAATCTAAGCTTAGATTATGAAAAAGGACTAGATTCTAAAGTTTAATTGTTAATTTTCTACTTAAGAACTAAAATGTATAAATGGTGAAATTGAGGTGAAATTTTAGTAATAATAGATAGTAGAGGGTCTATAATGTTTGCAACTGAAATCAGTTTAAAAATCAAGGCTCAAAATTTAAAGATATAGTTATTTCGATTTTAGGGGCTAAATTGAATAAAATGTAAAATTTTAGGGGTATCAAAAAACAAAATTCTATAGGTTCATATATATCATGACATAACATGAAAATGTTTGGTATTGATGAATTGCCTAAAATAATTGTATAAATAGAGAATTGGATCAAATATGAGATCATTGGGCAAATGTTAAAATTATCGATTAGTCCCTAAATATCCAACTTGTTTGCTATTTTGACTAGGTAAGTTCATACGGTATTTATAACTTAGATTATATGCATTTGAATTATATATATGTATGCTTGATTGTAAATTAAATTTGTTGTGAATTGGTACAAAAGGTGATAAATGAACAAAACTGAAAGTGATGATTATATGTGTAATAGATGTCCGTGTGAACTTAGTAAATGTTAGGGATACGATTGGCATGTCAATAGGGTTTTGTGCGCACTCGTACGGGATCGATTATAGATGATTACTGAGGTCCAACATTTGTTGTGGATACTCAAATACATGTGAAACAGGTTTAGCTTAGACGAGTAACTTGATGTCGTTTTAAAGGTTTAACCCGGACGTGTAACCTGACATGTATATACATTTAGCTTGGACAAGCAATCGGATGTGTCATTATAAAGGTTTAGCCCGGACGGGTAACCTGACATGAATATACTTAGCTTGGATGACCAAATGGTGTAACGAAGACACTTGTGTATCTGAATCTGTTTACTAGAGTTCATCGGGCGATGCAGTTTGTATGAAATGAGAAATTGAAATGAGATATAATGATCTTGATGTTCATATATAGAAATGTTGAATTGAACTTGGATATTGTATTAGAGTAATGTCATGAACATACATGTGATTACATTATCCCATGTTTGAATGAGATTGAAAATTTTGTTGTACAAAATGACATGAATTGGTATGATAAGTGAGTAAGATGTTATATGGTTTGATTACATGATAAAATTCATCTTGTTGTTGTTGTTGTTGTGATTTGCCATGTCTCTAGACAATTTATGTTAAGCGAAGTTATAATACTTGGGTCGTTGTGTTTGATATTGGTGGTATGGGTTCTAATATAAGTTGTACCTATGCACACTTGGCTAGTGGAAGGTCACTTTGGCCAATTGGAAAGCCTTGCGTGGGGAGATTGGTGATGGTGTTGAGGTTTTCGAGGTTGTTTTCATTGGGATGAGCCATGTTGTCCACGCTTCTCACGCCAAATTGTTGAAGCAAAAATAAAGGAGGAGGAGGAGAGAATTTGATGGGTGACATAGCGACAAAAAGGATGATTATATGAAGAATCGATCTCTTACAATAAGTAGTCCAACAGGGTTTTGGCTTAAAAAGATGGTCTTGCCTTGATGGTGAAGGAGGGGGTATTTATAGGCAAGTTTAGTTACAAGTTATCCCCTAGCCTTAACACGTGCTCTTATAGGTTTTGTCTTAATATGCCCTTCAGGGGGTAAGATAGCCTACTAGCCAAATGGCGATTGGATTGATGAGTTTTGCAATCAAGCGACAATTAGACGTGAATGGACTTTAATAAATCTTACGTGTTGATCATACGAAAAGAGGGTCTGACACTTGTCCTAGCAAGATTAATAGAAGAGGTTCTGTATGTTAAGTATACTATAAGTTAGCAAGGTACCACAATGAGCGAGGTTATATTAGGCATGGCAAGGAAACCTCTTTATAACAACAATATAAAAAGATTTACACAACTACATATGCTAATTGCTATGACCTACTTAATTATAAGAAAATGACACAAAAAGTATTAGACATAATTAATTATTGTAGAAGATATCGAGAACCACCAAACCATGAATGTAACTCTCATAATTTATGGTGAAAATACGATGATTCAACAGTTGAATTCTACTAGGTGAGCTTTGGAGGCCATTCTGGAAGTAGTGTACCAACCGACCCACCAACACATTTAGAAGCTTGCTTTTCTGAATCTCATGTTTTTTCCCCGATGAGGCATGGGAAAAAAAACAAAAATTCTAGCTAAAAAAAACCTTTTTTAAAGATCTACTACCAAAAAAATTGGATGTTGTATCAAATTTATTTAATTTTATCTCAAACTATTTCCTTTTATGATGAAAGTAAATGCATCCACGTAGCAAGTTGAATAACATTCAATATTAGTATTAGACTTGTGTAAACATCAAACTGATCTGTAAATTAACTTAACCCAACCTAAGAATTGACATTTGTTTTATTAATAGTATTAATACTGATATTCGTAGATTCTTTCAATATACTGATATTCATAGATAAAGTGCAGCGGAAATTTAATTGGTGACGAAGAGAGTGCAAACTTCAATTACTTGTTATTATATATCCCAATAGAGAAGCTCCAAGTGATCACCATTTAAGACAAGGTGAAAGCAAAAACCCCTAGAGCCATCTCATACATTTGCTGCACCTAAGCAGCAACCAAACCCTCACAAAACATTACATCCAATCCAATCCAATTAGAGATGAAAAAAGTAATCTCCTACTGAGATTTTTCGTCAGATCTTACAAATATATTTTATAATGTTGCGTCTTATTTTAAGAAACTTAGCCAATTTACTTGTGTTATTCACCAATTTACTTGCCGTATCAACCAAGACCTTAAACCCTTAGTTTGTTAATGCAACGTTAGAAACATCATCTCCAGCCAAAGCAGTAGTGTTAGAAGAACACCATGGATCATCAGTGATAAACTGCATCCAAGAATCATCTTTATCTTCCTCTTCGATGAATGAAGAAGAAGAGGCTAAGGGAAGGTCTGGAGACATGGTTTCAGAATCATTGATAACAGATTGGGAGCATTCCATCACTAACATATTACACCGCCCTTGATCTTCTGTTTCCGAGCAGATGCCATTTTTCTTGAAAACACGACATAGTGCGTAAGAGTCCTGCCAGTATATTGCCATAATTTAGTTAGTTCATGCAGTTACTTCTAGGGATGTTTTGGAATAAAGAAGTGTATAGTAGCCGACACCTTGCGGTGTTAAAGCATATATGTGGACAGGCTTCAATGGTTTCTCTTTATCATAGATACTTTAGAATCTACAAGTTTAGATGAGAGAGACGAAAAGTTTAAAGTTGAAACAATAATAGCTTGTTAGGTCTGATAGGATAATACTTTTGTCTTATTACGAAAGGCAAAGTGAAGGCAACTTTGAGAGATGTAATAAGAGACCCTAGCAAGCAAAGAATGTTCAGCACCCCTTTGATCCACATATTTATATGATAATAAAATAATAAAAAAATATTAATGGATAAAGCAAAAGCGTGTAATGCTCAAACTTCCCATGCAAGTCATGCATTTCCACGACGCAACATTTGATCAGTCCATTTCTTATTGGTCGATCTAATTATGGTTTTACTCATCTCAAATCATGTGCGACGCCTTTCTTTACCTTTTCTCTTTTCTGCTTTGATGTAAAGAGGAAAAAATATATATATATAGGTCGTGAAAAACAAAGAAAATGAGAAAACACCGTATCTATTTCTTTTCAAGTGAAAATTAACATGGCAATAAAAGAATAAAGCATTCCAAGTGATCAGTACATCCCGATCTGTGCTCATCGAAACATATATAACAGCAATAATTAAAAAAAAAAAAGGTCAAATGAGAATGTTATTAATGTTACCAGTTACGCATTGCATAGAGCTTAGACTTCAATGATTAATTAGTGAATGGAATGATTAGAAGGATGTATAAATTTGGTTAAAATTGTAAGATGCACAAACTACCTGAATTCCACAGTAGTCTTCGCTCTCCTTATCGTCAAGACGGTATTCATGCATTACCCAGTCAGTCCTAACTCCTTGAGGAGCACGGCCTTTGTAGTAAACCAGCGTCTTCTTCATCCCAATAGCTCGATTTTGGGAAGCAACTCTCCTGTCCTTCCCAGTTGATTTCCAGTATCCTGCCCTAGTCGCTCTGTTTGTCCTGAACCCATTCGGGTATTTCCGATCTCGGGGTCCAAAGAAGTACCACTCCGAGTCTCTACTCGGCAATATTGATTTCTCTGGCATTCGATGAACCAAATTTAATGAAAAATTCACTTTTTTTCATCATAATTCAAACAAGGGAAAATCAAATCATGTTTCAGAAATGTAAAACCAACTTCTATTAAAAACCAAAACTAGCACTGATTCATTGTTATACTGCCCAGACATCATCTGTGATACCATGGCAGCTGCATTGACCTATAGAAGATCGAGTAGCAGAAGAACAGGAAAAATAGAGCATTTCTATTCCCATCATACGTATATGAGATATATATATATATATAAAAGCAAATGCAAAGAGGTGAAGTAGAGGAGACCTGCTAACTCCCATGGTTCACATTTGTAGAGATCAACTTCGGGAATGATGTCGAGTTCAATTTCTTGGCCATTTATTTTCCTTTTTAGATAATAATTGACGAGCTCTTCATCAGTGGGATGAAATCTAAAACCAGGAGGTAATCCCACAGGTGCCATTTCCCTTTACCCTCTTCTTCAACCCAGTGTCCCACTACTCTTTCTTTGCAAATCCTTATCACTGCTACGATTTATCTTGTTATATAAAACGATTCTACGTCACAGCTCTTTTTTTTTTTTTTCTTTCCCCACTTTTTTCTTTAACAGATTCTTGGACAAACGTTTCTCGCAAGCTGCTCTTAACATCTTTATATTTTTATTTTCCGATTCCGGTAATCATTGTCTTAGCCAAATATTAAAGAATCCACGAGTAACACTAATACGGGCCTTAATCATTAAAACTTTTAGTAACTAGGCTGCCATGGTGATCATCCGAGCAAATAATTTGGTAATGTCAATAGAAGGTAGTGTAAAAATATGTGATTTTATGTAGGTATAATGATATATTTGGTCATCTAATTTTATATTTTAGTTTTATATTTAAATTTTTTTTGTCTCTTTTAACATTTAAATTTGTATTGATTATCAAATTACCCCAAAATGAATGAAAAAATAAATGTTTGTTAACTTTACCAGTGTGACATACAAATAACGTACACTAATTCTTGGTATTTTTCATCCACTATGAAAAAATATGACTCTTAACCGAAAACATCTAATTTGAATGTGAATGGTACTATTGATTAATTTACTTATACCTAAATTGAATTTGAAAAGTGCATATTTAAAATTTTAAACAAAAACTTGTAATGATATATAGAAGAAAATATCATATACAAATTCATTCACATGTAAATATTAATCAAGACCAAATAGATGTTATATATTTTTTAATTATCTCTTAAATTTTAATTGCACCATAAATTTTAAAATAATATATTAAACTTGAAAAGTTTTAAGTAATTTTTTATTTTTTAATAGTTTATAATATTTTTAAAAATAAATTTTAATAACTTTTTATATTTATATTTTTTATATTTTTTAAGTTTTTAGAATCAAAATGTAAAACTTTGAGAGTTATATTTGTTAATTTTTTTTCAAATTAGGACTAAATTAACAAAATCTGTAAATATTGAGGGCGAAATTTATTATTATACTAGCATTCCATCTAATCAGCAAAGGTACTTTAATTATCGAGTGACTACAAATTGTAATTGATCTAATGGGAGTGACTGAAATAACAAAAAAATAATAATAATAAAGGGTGACAAGAACATCCTAAAACTTTGATCAAATCGATAATGACATCAAATTTTGTCTTTACTATTTTTGATGTGGCAATTGCTAAAAAATGTAGCAAAACTTTTTTAGTCTTAAAAATTTACAAATTTTGTCAATTTAGCTCATATTATTTAAAAGTACATAAAATTTAAAAAAAATAATTTTTTAAAAGTTAAAGTTTTCTAATATTTTCAATAAAAATTTTAAAAAAATATATATTTTAAGAATTCAAAAAATCATTTTAAAAATATAAGAAGTTCAAAAAATTCAACGTTAATAAAGCTCTATAAATTTTAGGCTGAAATTGATTTCAATTCCTCCATTAATTTTAGTCTAGAGTTTATGGAGCTTTAGCGAAAAAAGTTGAAGTTAAAGTGATAAAGTTACAATAAGGTAATATATGACTTCCTACATTTACAT
The DNA here is from genome assembly GCF_007990345.1 of Gossypium hirsutum. Classification (NCBI taxonomy): domain Eukaryota; kingdom Viridiplantae; phylum Streptophyta; class Magnoliopsida; order Malvales; family Malvaceae; genus Gossypium; species Gossypium hirsutum. Next base: position 77,486,087 of record NC_053432.1, read on the forward strand.
TAGCTTGATATTTGCTGAGAAATAAAATGAAAAATGTAGTAGCCAATTTTAGCTCAGGTAAATAAACACAAATAAAATAGCTCAAATTAAAAGTCCATTTACAAACAAAGTTACCAACCCAATTACAGCCCAAAAAATTAAAACCCTAAAAGCCCAACTAGCCCACTATCCTAATTTTTTTTTAGCAACTAACCCTAGGTACCAAGACCTTCAGCCGCCGCATACCCCTCAGCCTTGGCCACCACGCCCCACGCATGCCCTCAGCCTTGGTCACCACGCTCCACGCGTCTGACACTCATATACCCTGCAAACACAAACAACAAGAAACAGCAGCAACAACAAGAGAAATGGTAACTTTTTTTTATTGTTATTGTAATCGGTTATAAAACTGAGAAAGAAATCAGTTTGTAAAGGGGGGAGGATTTTTTATATTTCAAAGGGGGAACCGATTGTAAATAGAGGGGGATTTTGAATACAAAAAATTGTATTTTCACAGACACATCAGAAATTAAAAGCAAAAAAAAGGGTTGATTTTTAAAAAAAAAAATTAGGATAGTGGGCTAGTTGGGCTTTTAGGGTTTTAATTTTTTGAGCTGTAATTGGGTTAGTAACTTTGTTTGTAAATAGACTTTTAATTTAGACTATTTTATTTGTGTTTATTTGCCTGGGTCAAAATTGACTACTAAAAAAAATTTAGGAAATTTTTATATTATATTTTTGGGTGTATGGAATGTGGAAATGGTGATTTGAGGATATCCTTCATTCATTTTCTTTTCTCCCCACCGAACGAAAAGGAGAGAAAAAGAGTTAAAAGACCATCACGATTGCCGACCAAAATTTCATTAGGTAAGGGAGTTTTTTCCTAAATTTTTAGTTTAATTTGTAGATAATAATAATAAAAAAAATAATAATAATGGATTGATGAACCCATATATTGAAATGAAAGATTAATGAGAATTGTGTATATTCACTATTGTTGCATGTTAAGAAACTAGAAAGTTGATTATAGATGTTAAATTATTAGAAGTTTGGATTATGGTAGATAGAAGCTTGAATTAGTGGATTAGAATGGGTAATTAAGGTTAATAATAAAAAGATAAAAAAGGGTTTTGCTTGATGTTATCTTCTTCATGCGATAAAAGCAAGAAACAAAATGAAAGAAGTTTGTATGTGTTTGATGGAAAATCAAAGTTAAAAAATTATATTGGGCCCAATGAACAAAAAAGACCAAATGAATGGTGGAGTAGTTGAGCCGGGTACTATAGCAAAAGCTGGGCCGCAGCAAAGACTTGTTCTCTCACATTTTTGCTTAACATCATCTGTTTTTAGCTTTGCTGAAGTTATTTATACTCTTGACTGAATATTGCGATTTTGTAACCAGACATTTTGGTTATAGTAGTGTTGTGAGTAGATCTTAAGTCTATGTCTACAAAGCTTTTTCACCTAAGTTATTGTAATTGATTTATGTTGATTGCGGATATGAAAACAACCTTAATTATTCTTCCCTACGTTTTTAGTAGGTTTAATTTCTTTTAAACTTTTTGTAATCAAATTGGTGGTTGAATAAGTTAAATTATCAATTATTAGTCCCTCCGGTTCAAATAAAATAAGTTAACATTTTAAAATATGTATATTAAAAATTATACAACTCGATCTTTAAACCCAATACTCTGAACTAATATATTGACCAATTTCTTATATGCACTCATTATAATCACTGGAATACTCTAACGAGTTGAATTAAAACAAAACAAATCGATAAAGTGAAGACATAAGAAAACAAAATATGGTTAGTATGTATCCATCTATCTTCACTCGCAGGGGGTAGTGGAAACCACTATAGAAGCTAAAATATGAAACAGTTATTAATTGGAATAACACAAGATTTCATCATATTTCACATTTGAAGCTCAACTTTGGCCACATGCAAAAACACTACTTTTGTTGCCTTTGGGCTTTGTCGTATCTACCGACGGACCTTCCTTAGCAATAGGCAATAGCATAAATAATATCCACTCACACTATACATTTAAGGTGAATGGCAATTTCACTAAAAGGTAAATGGCAAACACATTATACTGCCTTCCCTCGCTTTTCAACTCATGATCTCAACTTGTCCTTAAAATAATTCAGCTAATAACATTACTGTCGGTAATGGGGTGGTATAAATGTCTATGGTCTTAATCAAGTTTCCTAATCTCTAATCATATTTTTTTCTTTAAACTAGGTTAACAGTGCTCAATTCTAATCTATCTTTGCTTATTGTTCTTAGATATGTTGTAAAAAATATTATTTCTTTTGGGTTAGATTTTTTGCATGAACCTAACGACAAGCAACCTTTTCTCGAAATCTTACGACACAAATCAATGGCCCTCAAACAAAAAGGAAAAGCATGACAAACTATTCTTGTCTATTGTTTGACATAGACTATTATGGTAATAATTTTGAGAGGAATGATTAAAAGGTGGAAGACAAAGACTCGGTCGAGTCCCACTTTCCGGCCCCCGCCGTGATTGGCTCGTGTGGTCGAACAGCCAGCTGCACTCTCGCTAATTGCAAACAGCACGTGGGGTGCGGGGCTTACCGCTCATGCAAACCATCAATATAAAGGCTTTTTTTTTTTTAAAACAAACGCTTATTTTCGTTGATGTAAAAATAGTTAAATATAACTTTTTTATTTCAGATTTTCAATAAATTTAGAGTCGAATTAAATTAGATCCCTAAATAAAAAATAAAAATCTCTACTTGAATTGAAAATTTTACTTAAAGGACATTTAACTCCTTACTTTTTGACCCATCAATTTTACTGATATAAGCAAAATTTGAGCAATTTTAGGTTTTATTGGCAATTCTAGTCTTCTTTTTTCTGTTACCTTTATAGAAAGCATCAATTCAGGTAGGAGAACTTGGTTAATGAAGGGAGACAGAGTTGTTACCCTAGCTTTTAGCTAGGTCCTTAAAGGTCTCCAGCACAATTTGGTGGTTTTTCTTAGGTTTTTATTTTTCCTTTCTTGTTTTCCTAAAAAAGTTTGCATCTTAATTTAATAATTCTTTCTGGATTTGTTGAGATTTATTATTATGATTACCAAAAGGAAGATGAGGTTAGTTTATTTGGTTAGGCGTGGCTTAATTAATTGCATTTGCTTAAGGTCTCAAACATGTCATTTACTCTAATTTGGTGGAGTTCAATGCCACATCAATAATTTTATAACTTATAAATCCTACAAATACGTTTAGGGTGTGTAATTAGATGACACAAAATAATTCAACGGATTTATAGTCATAGTAATTATATAAATACATAATTTAAATTTTAAAAAATGTCAATTAAAGAGTTTAAGATTTTAGCTCTCTAAACGTGTATGACTAATAGAGTAAAATTGGACCATAATTAACTATATTATGCTTACTAGCATAAATTGTAATTATATAAATACATAATTTTATTTTTAAAAAATATTAGTTATTATAAAAATTATCAATAATACTTAAAAAATATTCTCTAAAACAAGTAACAAAATCTAAAATCAAACTATCGTATATAATAAGTTAGTATCCTATGAAAATTCATCTAATCACCCCAGCATTTTATATATGTTGGGTTATTCTCTCTCTAACAATAAGTATAACCTTCTTGTTATCATTGATTGGCCCTTGACCAAGTATATATAATTACTTAAATTCTATGTATTTTAGTTAAATTTACAATAATAGTTTATAATAAATACTATGTAATTTAGTTAATTATTTAGTAGGTCAAAATGTATAAAAAAAATTATCTCTCATCCATAAAATTTTCATATTATTTAAATGAGATTAGTAAAATAACGTATGATTATATTTTTTAAAAAATAAAATATATATCCTAAAATTTTATTGTATAAAAATAATTTTTGAGTGAACACATTTGGGAAATCATAGTATAATTGGATGTGAGTGTAACTAATTGTCCAATTCTCTCCCCCTATGAATTGGAGAATGCAACTCAATTTAGTGAGACCCACTAATTGCAATGATGACAAGTGCTCGTCATTTATATATTTTAGTCCCTTCTCGCTTTTTTTTCTTTTTATTGATCTTCTAGTAAAATGATAGTTTAGTTTGCATAAATCCTGTCATATTTGCATTTCTTGTATTTTTTAGTTATCTTAGTTTACGTTTTATATAATTTTAGTATTTAGTAATTAAATAAATGTTTTGTGGTTTAAATTAGATCAATGTGAGCTTGAGGTACGAATTCAAGTGTGAACGAAGAGAAAGGACAGAGCAAAAACAAACAAAACGCAAAGAGAAAAAGGACATAAAGGTTGGTCAAGAAGTTGCAACCCTTTGATTTAAGGGTTGCAGCTCATGGTTAGGAAGTTGCGGCACCCAGTTGGCAAGCCACTGTGCATAGTCCGACTTGATTCCTTTCATTTCTTGATATCCAAGCATGATTAGAAGCGCTAATTAGGTCACTCAAACACCTATAAATAAGATACTTTTGCACAAACTTCAAAATCTTTGATCTTATTTTTATTTTCATATACTTTTGCATTTTCGTTGTTCCATGAGTTGCTAGCCTCTTTTTCTAGTCAAAGGGATTTAGATGTTTTAATTCTACAAGTTTTGAAGATCTAATTTATTCTTAATATTTCATTATTCTTTAGTATTTGTAAACCTTCTATTTTAATTACAAATATTTAAGTTTGTTGAATATATGGCCCACATTTGATAGCTTGGAATATTTGTATTGTCAATTAGAATTTAATTGTTTGATTAGTTTTAATATTTGTAGCGAATAACATGGTTGTGCATGTCGAAGTATGCAATTCATTATTTTATGGATATGTGATCTAGTCTGAATAAACTTGGTTTATCTGTTTAGTGGCTAGAATTAAGATCCTTTTTTATTCTTAATACTATTGGTAAATTAAATCCTAGGCGTGAAGGGAAATAATTAATGACATTTATCTTGATTATCGAGAAGGTAAAAAGAGATTAGTTGTTGGGCATTTGTCGTTAATTATAACAAATTTATCACAGAATATTAAAAATTATATCTTTACATTGATGATCAACCCATGAATCAAAACTGGGATTTTATCTTTGATTAGACTTTATTTATTTATTTAAATATTAAAATTGATTGGAATAGTGATTAAATCAATTAGAATAATTGAAATGGTACCTATTCTAAAAACATTAAAAATTCATGACTACATCATAGAGGAATCCAAACTTGATATCTTCCCCAGATTTGGGCTCAACCACTAATGACTTTCTGATGCGTCCATGGTATAATCTCCCATTAAACAGCTACAACCAAATCGCATAAACAAAATATTAAAATAAAGCTGACTCTTTGGTGCGTGACCATTATGGTTATATATACAATACGATAAATGTTTAGTTATAGTATCTGTTGTCTCAATTTGTCACTTTTAGCATTTGGTCATAAAAGGCGCATGTGCGCACCTTTCCCCTTAACAGACAAAACAAATGATATAGACAGACAGGACATGGACGTGAGGAGGTATCTTAGAGACATTGTCAGAGAGATGGATCGGCAATACTGTCAACTTGTCAAAGACAAGACAAGAAAGTTGCTCATTTCTGTTATGGAGCTTTCCATTCTCTTCCCGACTACAGACCAATATCAAATCAACACGATCCAATTATCAACTAACCTTATATATATGGTGTATAGTACATACTATAATTTTGAATTATATATATATAAGGAGGAAGCCTGGCGTCCTAGAATCCGCAGCAGTAAAACAAGATCGATGCCCTTTCGTTTGGCTTCCGTGTTTTTCGGGCGGGGATAATGGGCAAGAACAAAGAATCTAAACATGCCTTTGAATTTGATTGCAGCCAAGCGTGCATATTTTTCAACCATGGGCAGCACAATCAAATGTTTTTCTTTTTGTCTGGTCCCTTTCCCCTTTTAATACTTGTTTTGGGCATGGCATGTGTGTGTAAGAATGAAGCCAAGGAATGGAATGTGAAGCAACCAAGATAAGTGCTTCTCAAACGAGTTGCACTGTAATGGGTGGTGTCTGCAGGTTGGGAAACCAATGGGACCCTTTGGCTTTGCCATGTTACAAATTCCATCGTTGAGGAGTCAACTTCATTGCTCTCTTTTACTCCTTCAACTGCCCAACATCCCCCATCATTTCTCAAGGTGAAGGATAGTAATTTTGCCTATTGGAGACCAAAAGGAGACACGGGAGAGAAAAAGGTCACCACTTTTGTCTGAAATTTAATCTACTTTTCCCGCTTTTTGTTGGTGGTAAAACGTAGAAATGCGTTACTGCTGTCCAAAAATTATTACTTGGTATCGATTGAATATTTTCTGTGCACATGTGAGTCTGAAACTTTAATCAATTCCATCAAAACCTGTAGCTTTTAAAATGGGGTTCTGTTCTCATGGTAATAAACCAGGATTTAGCATTAACCTTTCAGCGTTGGAATCATATATAATATGATCCTCTGAAACTTACTGCTAATTCTTATTACAATATAACTGTACGTACCAATATTATATTCTCAAATAAGAGATATTCATGCTTTTTATTTGTTTAATACAAACCCTTAATTACTAAGAGAGAGCTCAAAGAGTAAAAAAAGAAAAATTGATAAGACTTGTCGAGTACATTAAAAGGACACTGGATTTGGATTGGCAATGCTTAGAATTATCCTTATTACCTGTGGAAGGGAACATACGTGTTCAATTGGCTCGACCTATACTTGCCTTTATCTCAAAATTAGTGAGCCCAAAGCCAACAAAACGCTCGACAATACAAAAACAATCACCCACCTAGGCCAGAGAAACAACCTCGAAAAGTTGCTTTTCTAGTAGTAAAGTTGAGTCATTGTTAAGGGATATGGCTTCTTTGTTTTCCACTTATGCTCTTCTTCCCTTTGGTTTTTTTCTGTCACATTAATTAACTTAATAATTAAATGAAGTATTTTAATCACCCGGGTGAATCTCGTGTTTAAAGAACAAATATATTTTAATTTCAGAAAAATCCATGATTTTCTGACTTAATGGGTAGATTATGATCTTATTAGATATCCCAACAACTCAAATTAAAAAAATTAAAGAAAAAAAATTCGTAAGTCAAAGTTTGGTATTTCATCACTAGGTTTTCTAGACCTCATAACATAAGCCATAGCAAAGTTGACCAATACAAAACCAATCATTATCCCAATGAAAATCTTGAGAAAACTTTCACAAATCAACGTTGTTTAATTGTGGAGAGTAGAAAGTTAGTGTAGTGGGTGAAGTGGGAAAGAAAGTCCTTAAGGGTTGGGTTGTGTATACAAACTATGTGTAGTATATATATGTTGGTTGTAGCTATTGTGTTGCCTTGTTGCTTTGAGATTCTGAGCTTAAATTGTGGCACCCTCATGAAGGAAACACTGAGGTACTTAGCAGGCATTGTAGGCCCCAGTGGTTATGGCTCTAAATCAACAGCTGAACAGGTTGCAAACAGTTGTTCTTACTTGGTCGACTCTCAACGTCTAACGGCTATTATCACTGGTTAGTACTGTTAAAAAGAAAAGAAAAAACCAATGAATTGAACTCTTTTGTTGTAATGTTATGTTTTTGTACAATAATAAATGGAAGAAGATGGGTTGTGTTGAAGGAGCGACGTCGGGCATCGGAGAAGAGACAGCCCGAGCGGTGGCGAAGAGAGGAGTGAGAGTGGTGATACCAGCGAGGGACATAAAGAAGGCAGCTGAATTGAAGGAGAGAATTCGCAAGGATAATCCAAATGCAGAGGTTATATTATGCGAGATTGATCTTAGTTCTTTGGCTTCAGTGAAGAGATTCTGCAATGAGTTCCTGGCTCTAGGGCTGCCCCTTAACATCCTCATGTCCGTACATTACATCCTTCAAAATTCCTTACTATCAATTTATTTCCAACAATTTATTGACTATCATGTAAGATGATGATTTTGCAGAAACAATGCTGGGATATTCTCTCAGAAATTGGAGTTTTCCGAGGACAAATTTGAGATGACATTTGCAACAAATTACCTTGGTAAAGTATTCTTTCATTTAATTTATCATTTACATCAACTCAATTTATTTTTCTATAAAAGCAATGTTTTAAATAACTATTACTATTATTTTTTTATTCCACCCATACAATAAATGTGATATAATATTTTAGTATATAGATTTGTATTTAATGCACTGTAGCATATAATTAATATTAAATTTCTTTTTATCTTAAAATGGTTTAAAACCTAAAATAATTAACCTTGTAACCAACTAACATTACATAATTAACTATCATTAGTAGATTTGGGGTCTCCTTCAAATCCGGGCCAATTCTCTCAGGTTGAAGATTTTCTCTTGCCCCCCAACACCCACATAATTTCTGGCCCACTCCTTAATCCATGGGATTTCTTTTATTTGTAAAATTTTGTTCAATGAATTGTCGATTCCTTAATTTGATTGATATGGGTATTGTTGTTAATATAAAATGATATGAAGTGTATTATTCTCCTATTTATAGGTTATTATGTTATTTTTTTATACAGCAATTTTAAATTATTTTTATTCCACTTATTGATTTACAATCTTTTATCACATTTTATATTTCTTTGAATTAATTTTTTTTATATGACTAAAGGATATTTGTCATTTTGCTTATCTTTGTGAGATTTAAAAATCCCCATTGACTATGGATTAGAATTTTTGTTCTTTATTGATCACATGTTTAGTGTATGATTTTTTATTTATTTATTAAAAACAGCCATTGAAGAATTAAGAGTGTATAGATAGAAACATGTGTGAATGAAATGAAATGAGATAATAGCATCAAATCACATTGTTCATCAACATAACATTGAATTAATGTTTGATGTAAATTTGGTAATGGCAGGACATTATTTATTGACAGAAATGTTGATACAAAAGATGATAGAAACAGCAGAGCAGACAGGCATCCAAGGAAGAATCATAAACCTTTCTTCTGTAATTCACAGCTGGGTTGGAAGAGACTGTTTCCACTTCAATCAAATGCTCCACCCTATCAAGTACTTCAATCTAACCACATGAAAACATCTCTACATTAAAACTTTTATTTAATGCAGTATTAATACTTCCTATATATTGCTGGTGTTGCACTTGCAGCTATAATGGCACACGTGCTTATGCTCAATCCAAACTAGCAACCATTTTGCATGCCAAAGAAATAGCCAAACAGCTCAAGGTCACTCTTTAATCTCTCTATTATCCTATCTTTGGAACACCATTCTTGATTTCATTTTTGTACTTAATTTACAAAATTTGCAGGCCAAAAATGCAAATGTAACTATTAATGCCGTACACCCAGGAATCGTAAAGACCGGAATTTTCAGAGCGCATAAGGGCTTTATTACAGGCAAGAATCTCCACATTCCTGTAATCCAAGTTTTTGTTTTCTCCTTCTTCATTTGATTTTGATAAAACTTTTCTTCATTTACAAATGCAAAGAGTTGCTGTCTGGAAATAGAGAAAATATAACACATTAACCTGATTTCTGTTAATCTCTAAATATACAGATTCTATTTTTTTCATTGCTTCCAAGTTGCTCAAGTCTATATCTCAGGTTTGTCTTTCTCTATATCTTACAGTCTGCTTTATGATGCCAAACTAAAAAAGAAGAAGAAGAAGAGGTTTTTCATCATTTATTTCTTTTGCATTTAAACTGCGTATTTGTGTCATATATATAATGGGAAACAAAACAGGGTGCATCCACTAGCTGCTATGTAGCACTGAGCCCACAAGTAGAAGGGATGAGCGGGAAATACTTTGTAGACTGCAATGAGAGCAACTGCTCAGTCTTAGCCAATGACGAATCGGAGGCACGAAGGCTTTGGAGGCAGACCCGAGCTTTGATCCGTCGACGTTTGTATCAAACACCTTGTTAGATTCGCCAAAATCCTCAAGTTGTACATAAATGTTGATGATGCAAGAATTGTCCGACTGTGCTTATTATGAGTTACTATCTGTTTCAAAGGTGAATACCATCACAATGTTGTCTGGAGGAAGGTGGTATTTCATATTTGTCATATATAATTTCCACCAACAATAAATATTTCTAAGCATTATCACTTGTAAATGCAGAATATATTTTACAGGATTATTTATCTATTACATAATAAAGAGTACTTTTCAATTAAGCCTTATTTACCCAATTATACGAATTACATTGCATTATCGGAGCTTTTCAATTATTTACCCTTATTTACATTGTACCATTTTAAGTTTTGGAGTTGTTGTGAATACGTAAAATAAGATTCACAAATAATAGACAATTATTTACACTTCGACCTTGTTTAAAGATAATTTTCAAATTTTAATAATAAATTCTTTATTCTATTTGAGAAAAAAATAATTACAAAATTAATTATAGATAAAAATTTATAAACAAAAACAAAACTCTTCTTGGTTTTTTGCTCATAATGTATTACAATAGTATTGGGGTATTGGGATTGTACGGTATTAGGGTTGTTGTGTGAGACCATTTTGAGAATGTTGTCAGTGGTTGTTTGGACCTAGTGACCACCTCATCCATCAATCCTGACTATTTGTGTGGCATGTTTGAGAGCTAAAGATAGAGGATGACGTGAAGTTATTTTCGAATTCGATTGCCTGAATGTTATTGCACGCCTCAACTCACCCGATTTGTATATATCAAATCGTATTTTAGTGTATCACCTTGGGTTTATTAATATTTTAAATATTTTTAAATATATTTATAATTTAATTTTTAGTTTTTTTAATAATTTATATATTATATATACATGTAAATATATCCCCATAACAACTTATAAATGTATTTATATGTAATTATATGTTTTAAAATTATTAATTAAGTTGATTAAATTAATTTATTAATTATATTTAATTTTAAATGTATTTATTAAAAAATTAAAATGTTTAAGATAAAAAAAAATTTAAAAGTTAAGTTTAAAGTTTTAAAATTTTATACCAATTGATATAGGTTCGCATTAATACAAACTGCTATTCGCCAAAACAAACCTAAGCACACCCAAACAGTAAAAAAGCACTAAAATCTTGATTGAGATAGAATCTATACTACTTGATATTAGTGGTGGGTTGAAATGGTACATCCCAACAGGTATAGCCAACATCGATACGACATTGATTACCATGATTTATTCTCCTTTGTCCTTAGAGAGGATAACAAGGTTATTTGAAAGAATCATCCATTCAACCTTCAATTTAACTTTTGTTTTTTGAAACAAAGATATCCTCTATGATCATTTCACGGTTCGGTTTGTAGAGATCAATTCTTTTGAGATTCATAGCTATTCTTCCTAACAATTTCATTTCCAATGTTTAAACTTGAATTCACCCCTTAAAAAGTGCAATAACATTTATTCCATACAATTTTTGTAAATCCTAGCTCTATATCAATGAACTTTCCACTTTCTAAAAAAACATGTAGAGATAAACTTTTTTGCATAACAACTAATAGCACAAATTAAGCAAAGCACGGGTGTAAAACCCACCAACCAACTAGTAAGAAAATAAAATAAGGATCAAATATGTACCAGCCAATTATATTATTACGAACTTTAAGCACACGAAGAATTTAATGAAGTTCACGAAGAAAGCAAATATAATAATTGACAAACTTAGATATTTGGATCTCTGATATACACACTTCCTAATTACCCTAGTAAAAGAATATATAAACCTGGATCCCTTAAGTTAAAATGAATGATTTTGCCAATCATCTAGACAATTGGAATTGTAAAATGGTATTATACAATCAAAATATTAACACTTAACACTGCTATAAGCTTTTAGAAATCATCAGCTCGACCTATCAGGTTAGTGGCACAATTTGGTATGATCAAGCACTTCAATCTGGTCTACCTAAGGTCCACAAAATTTGTGAGTGGTTTTTATGCCTTGCGTGTGAACCGCAGAACAGGCTGGTAATACATGAAATATCAGCTGCTGAAAAATGATGATACATTAGATGCCCCCAAGCACCTTAATTTCTTTACCTGCCTTATTTTCCAATATCTTGAGTTAGAAATGTTCTTTATCATATAATTTACATGTAGGAAAAAGAATAACTACGCCGTCATGCGTACAAAAGCCTAGCCCCATGATCCTACAGATTCCTTTTTAATCTACATAATTTATGAACTTGTCACTTTGCTAAAGGAGGTGTCGAAACCATTTTTTTGAGAAAACGAGGATCAACTTTGTTTGAAAATAGAAATAAAAATTGGGAGTCGCAATCGATCTTTATTGGGTGCGATCGGATCACCCTTGTTTTAATAAAACATTTTAGTTTACTAAAACGACATTTTGGTCTACGAAATTTGAGAAAACGGGTTCGGGAGTCGATTACGTACAAGGAAGGATTAACACCCTCGTAACGCCCAAAATTGGTACCTAATTGATTAATTAATATCTTAATATCAAAAATGGATAATCGGGAATGGATTTGAAATACGATCTTTTCTATAAAGTTTTTAAATTAGCTCAAAACAATTTGTTTAAAGATTTCCTTATCTCAAGATATCGGAGTATCACATCTCGTAAGTTGGGACACAATACCATGAATTCCCGAGCACAAGGTTGTCTTTTAATTTAAATGAGAGTTTCGTGTGTTTTAAAACTTGAAAAGGATATTTAGCTATTTAGAAATAACGAGAAAATCGAAACCCCGTAAGTTAGGGCACAATTCCTCGATATCTCAAAATGCATAACATTGCCTTATTTGGAAATTTTCATTCTTGAATAGTAGCGAATGCAATATTTAAACAACAAGTGTTATTTATTTAGGTTAAAATAAGGTGACTTATTGGATAAATACATTGGGGTTTAATTCGAGACAATGATATGGAATGAAGTATAGTGCGACATGGAACAATTATTCATGCATAAAATATTCCACAAGCGTATGGCAATAATATGAATACGAGTAAGCAAATTTACATACATGCAATAGCAATAGTTTCACAACATACATTATTTACATGCTGGAATTAGCTATGGAAGAACAATAAGGACATATATAATCTAAAAGGTGTGGAATCAATCGAAATAAATAAAACGTATGAACCATTTGAAAAAGATAGCAAATAAGCTTAAAAATAAATAATAGTAAAGAATGAATTTCTAAAACCAATAATGCATAAAACCATTTTTTTTAAAATATATATATATATATAAATTTTATAACAAATAATATAGACGGAAGTACATAAAGTTTAAAAATGGGTAATACGAAAAAGCTTATAATAAATAATACATATAATACTAGAAATAAATAAATAGAATAAAGAAATAAAAAAGGGTTCAAGATAACGAAATAATTTTAAATAAATAGTACATGCAACGATTTAAAAATAAAAATGGTACCCTAGAGTAAAAACGTATAAAGTTATAATAACTAATATGAACAAGGATCTTAATGTAAGGCAAAATAGTATAAATGACCCAAGACAGATCAAAAAAGGATTTAAAACAGTATGTAAAAGATTTAAGAATGAATATGCAAAATAATGGAATATAAAAAGAACAAATAATCTAATAAGAATGAAAATAAAATATGTTATATATGTATGCACTAAAATAATTAATATGTAAAAATTTAAAATAAATAAATATAAAACAATTCATTAAATAAAAAAGACAAATATACAAATCAAGTTTGAAACTAAATAAAATAATATCTAAATAAATTGCAAATGGGATATATAATAAAATATAATGAAGCAGTTTGAAATAAAAAGGGGAAATGATTAAATTAAAATCAAAATGAAAGAAAAGTACAAATTATAACAGAGAAGAGCCATGGACTATATCAAAACGCATTCAAAGTTGTGAGGACGAAATGGGACATTATCCCAAAACCCAAATGTGCTGCGTTTCACCAATCCAGGTCGGGGACCAAATCAATAATGAAGTAAAATAATTGAACGCTATTTGAAAAAAAAAAAGCAAATCAGGATCAAATCAAGGGCTAGGAAAGGGAGAGGGACCAAAGTGGGCAATTTCCCATTCAAGGGAGACACACGGACTCCTCTTACCCAAAACATTGCCGTTTTATTGCCTGATAAAAAAGGTCCTAATTTCATCTGTTCATTTTTAGCCCCAATATCCCCTTTTATTTTAAAAACAGAAAACGTTCCTTCTCCATCTCTCCCTCATTTTCTTCTCCTCTTAGCCTCCCCCATGGCCGGACATGGGTTCATCGGAAGGTGACTCCACGTTCGCTCCGCGAACGGCGACCGGTATCACACGAGGTGGGCTTCCCTTGTTTCTTCTCCGAACGGAGGTCGAAGACAGAGCCTTTGCGGCCCACCACAACGGAAGAGAAGAGGAAAGGCCCCGGTCGGTTCGTCGGAGCACCCCAAACAGTGAATCGGAGGTACCCTTTACTACTTTTCCTTTATTCTTGTTTCGTAAACGAAGAAATATATAAAAAAACAAAGAAAATCGAAGATTGAAACATCCAAAAAATATTCACCTTTCGAAAACTCTATTCCTTTTTTTGATTTTAGTGTGCGTGAAAAAAAAACTACAAGGAGAGATGTGGCTTTTAAAGCCGAAAAATACAAGATTCGTTTTTTGTGTTTTTATTCCATCTTGTTTGCTAATTTTTCTTCTTCGTTTCTTGTGTTTCGCGTGCTAGTTTCATCTTGCAGGTGTCAGACGCGTGGAAGGCCGGTGGTTGGTGCCCCAGGCGGTGATGGTGGTGCGCGTGATGGCCAAGGGCAGAGGGGAGTGGCGGCTGAAATCTTGGTGGGTAGGTTTTTTGCTGCTGAAAAATGTTTAGTTTGGTGGGCTAGGTGGGCTTTAGTGTTTTGTATTATTTGAGTCATTTAATTTTGGGTTTGGGCTATTCAATGTGGAAATTGGGCCTGCTGTTTTTTCTTTTTTCTTTTTTTGTAAAATGGACTTTGTTTTGGGACTTTTATATTTTGGAATTAATTTGGGTTTTTATTTCTTGTTGGCCAAGCCAAAATTGGCTATAACAGGAGGTAAGGGAGCCTAGGTTTTGTAACGAAATCTAAAAAAACAAAAAAGGGAAAACTCACTTTATCAATAAATAATACCCATATCCAGCCCAGAGGATGAATGAAAACCAATGGATAAACATATTACTTCAAGACAGAAGTTCCTTGAAAACAATATGTAAGACACACTTTCAACCGTAAAGCATGAGAAATCTTGTAGGAAAGAAAAGCAAGGAAAACCAAGCCAAGTTTGACAGTCCATACTCTAGACCTCAAACTCCATCCAGCCACATCCAACGTACCCCAATCTCCATACATTGACAAATTTTAGAGCATCGAAGGTGTTATGGAAAAAATTTGCTGTTTTGTTGGCAATGCACCAAACCTTTTAACTTTTTTCCCAGGTTTCTTGCAAGTAGGAAACCTGGCTATCCAAATCCTTCCCCTTTGGCAACTATACCCAGACATATTCTTCAAAGAAAACAACACTAGATCTGTTCTCATAACCTGGTGACAAACAGATACAAAGCTATGTGCTACAGTCAGCAAAAAGTAAAAACGAGGCAGACAATATGGAAGTTAGGAAATAATACCTCAAGCAGAGGAGGCCGACAATAAATTATCTAATTTGGCTTCTTGGAATATCTATTGAATCTTCCATCATAAAGTTTATTTTCAGTTGCCTTGGACGTAGATTTACTTCTATAGTTGACTTCCTCGACTTGCCTATTTACTTCTTGAAGTGGCACGCGATGCTTATTTTTCTTCGTGGAAGATTCACTTATATCAGTTGAAACTGACAAAGCTGGACAAGACATAGAGATCGCAGAAGAGCCCTGACGAAAACTTGTTGATTGAGGCTGCAATCCTGATCAATCATAAATTATGGGAGAATTTTATTAAGATTCAACAAAAAAGGAACTATCCCCTTGAATTGAGCAGTGTCATATTTAAGCATCCAGCATGCAGAATAAAATAGAACAACAAAATCATACCAAGAGCTGCCGCTTCTTGAAACTTTTCTCTCATGATTCTAACAAATTTGAATAAGCCATTTGTTCTGTTCAACTCATTAATCAACTCTCCGATGCCATTCAAGGGTGGATCGCAATCCAACACTTAAGATCATGAGAAGAAAAGAAATAAATAATAAGACCCGTTCAGAATATAGCCACCACATAAGGATATTACTTACAGGAGTAGGCATCATTTGCATGTCGAATGGTCAAACAATATTCTTGCTTTGGATTTTCTATATTCATATCATTGAATGTGAACTTCACTCCTAGAAAAAAAAAAACGGCCAGTCACAATAACAACAGAGGAATCAAAGGGAATCTAAGAGAAATTAGTACCCTACCAATGGAGGTATTATTTTTGTTCTGGTACTAGTAAGTACAATTACCAATTTGTTTTGGTTTACTGTATCAGATTTATCAATATTTTATATATATATATTTATAGTCTAATTTCTAGTGTCTTAATAAAATTTTATATATATATATGCAAATATTCCCCAATTACATATGTAAAAATATATTTTTATGCAAATATAAAATATAAAATAATTAATTTGGTCAATAACTTAATTTAATAATTATATATATTTTTAAATATAATTATAAAAATAAATAAAAATGGTTTAAAATATCAAAATCATGTATCAATTAGAACTGCGGCCTGAAAGGTATATGTAAATATCGGTCCAAATGGACCGAAACACAATAAAATTTTGTTTAAAACAAAATTTATACTAATTCGTCCTGGTTAAGACTAAAACCTACATGTCCGCCGGTATTAGTACTGGGACGATACCGAAAACCATGATTTTATATGTCAAGCAACAAAACTACCTCCCTTACCATGACCACCTTCGATCTGAAAACCAAGAACCCGATTGTACCATGAAATAGCTTCATGGATTTCACCATTTTCTTTGATTTCATGCCTCACCTTCTCAAATTTAGCCAAAGCTGTGGGTAATACCATAGAGAGAGAGAGAGAAAGAAAGCACAAAATAAGCAGTAAATTCGGAGAGTTGTTGCAATATATAGGTTATGGTAATAATTAAACAAATTTACAAGCAATTTAAAAGGACAACATCATTAATCCATTTATTCCAGTAAATTATAGCACAAGCAATACGTTTTCTGGTAATTGCTCTCTGCGGAGCAGGTTAATTGGACTATCTAAAGTGCATGATGATCCAAAATAACTGCATTAGCAGAGCTCCTCCTACCACAATTATTCCTTGACACTCATAGGTTGTACAGATTCAGACTACCAATAATTGCATAAGAAATCAGAGGCAAAAGAATCAAGACAATAAAATTGTACAAATACAGACTTCAGCAAAGAAGGGAGGGAAGAAAGCAGGTTCATCAACGAACGGAGACTTAGTAGTACGATAGCAATGCCAATATATCCACAGCAGCCTAAAGACCATGTGTCTTCACCAAGATCACAATGCATGATATGCATTATCCATTATAAAAGAACCCCCCCCCAAAAAAAAATATTCTCATAGCTATAGTCCCACATAACTAGCATAAAAGAATAACAATGACAAAGTGCGTCATGAAAGCTCTATAATTAGAATGTGAAATGCAAAACTATAGTTTTTGAACCATAAACATTAAACCATCGTACAAGAGTATACAATTACCTAGAGATTCTTGAGATATAATTGATTCGTACTCATCCCTCCTAGCTTTTTGTACTTGGACGGTTCTTTTAAATTCTTCTACTCTAGCTTTTATAGCAGATATTGAGTCCCTCGTAGCCATCTGCTTTGCCTCTTTACGGGTCTTCGCTATACAGCAACATGTTGAAAAAACATTTATAAACCATTTAAAAACCACCATTACTTCCGCTAAATTCAAATCCGAGAAACAAGGTGAAAATAGAAAAGCAATGATACCTGCTAAAACTTTGACAAGCTCATCTTCGGCTTCCCTTAAATTAGTTTTCAATTTTGCGAGTTTAACTGTGACATAGCATAACAAGACAATCCCCAATATTCAGATAAAAAGAAGAAACCATAAAACCAGAAGAAGTTAGATTAATGACCATGAGCTTGAGCAGCATCCTGCGCCAGGGCCTTGATGAAATGAAGAGAAGTGGGAAACAAGGCCGTAAAAGAATCTAGGTTCTGCTGATGGACCCGAACCTCTCTGTCGCAGATGGATCTCAGGGACTCCATTTTCGTCTTCGGAGATTGCGCTGTTTCGATCTCCATTTGCGAGAGGAGCATTTGATTTGAATGAAAGAAAAGGGGATCGATATTAGTTTTAGCCCGCCAATTTCTTTTTCCTTTATTTATTTATTTTATCTTGCTTGCTTTATCAATTGTTTTTTTTTTCCCCCTTTTTTGAAAGAGCCTTATCAATTGTTATACAGATGATTTAGCGACAAATTGATCAGTATGACTGAAAATATTCGTACTACGCCTTTGAGACAAGGACACGTGGTTCTTCAAATATTTTATTTAGCTATAGATTTTTTTATCAAAATAATTGCATTCTCTTGTAATTATAACAAATTTTAATTTTCTGTGTTTAGTTGATAGGATGTGATAATATCATAATTTTTTTATATTATATTTAGTAGTACAAATATGTTATGTTATTTTAATTTAAAAAAGTACATGATAATACAATTATTAATAAAAATAACAAAAAAAATAAAAATAAACATTATATGTAATTTTATTTAATTATTTTAGTGTACCATAATTGTTGAGTTGTTCCCTCTTTAACATTTACCATAGGCTCTTTATCATTATATGTCGGTCCTTAATTGAGTTTATCATCATCTGAATTCATATTATTAATATTATCAAGATCTCCTTCTTCTATTTATTCTTCGAAGTATGGATATTTTAATTTTACATATGAATGAAGTTATGAAGTATGCAATATGCTATTACGATCCAACCTTTTGATGTTATAATAAGGTGGTGTTCTTGACATGTGATATATTTTTTAGAACAATAAATATCCTCTCAACCGTATTTAAAATTATTGAATACCTCAAATTAAACAGTTTGTGAGCTATTTTTGATGCTCGTGCCTGGCTCCATTACCTCACAATATAGTGCGAGAAAATAAATTGTATTTGTATAATTAGCATCTGCTATATAATATTTAGGTTCACGGTGCTAATATGTCGTAATTTGATATGTTGAATTAGGCTTATTATGTCACTTAACAAGTTTGTTCTTAAGTAATTTAAGGGATATTTTATTAGTTTAGCTCAATTTGGATTTCCAATTTAATAAGTATAAATACCTCTTTTTATTCATTTTTTAGATCCAAATTGACTAATTGTGTCATTAAGGATCCTAACGTCTAATTGAGTGTTGTAGGTACTTAACGGTGGCCCAAACTCAAAATACATATAATTCAAGACTATATCATGGGTTAAGCTTAGTCCTATTTAAGGGTTTGGTTATCCACCTAAGCTCGAAAATCTATAGAAGGGTTTACGTAAAAAAATATTAGGCTTAAAAAGTGTTTTTGGACAAAAAAGATAGTCTCCTTTAAAATATAGGTCAAATTTGGGCTCAAACATTCAAAACCCAAGCTTAGTCCGACCTAACTCATTTTTATATGGTATGTAATTTATAACACATAAAAAATAAATCTGTAGTAATAAATAATATTATCATGTAAACATTAGAAAATTTAAGTTACATATATATAAAAATTTAAATAATGATAAAATATATAAAATCATTAAATATTAAACTAAAAGTAATATTAATATTTTCAAGAATTTAAAAATAATAATGGGCAAGACTAAAATGGGTTTAACTTACCTATTTACAAATATACGTAGATTTAGATAAAATTTTAAATTTTTATTTTGTGTTAGATCAGGTTCTAACACGTATAAAATATATTAATATTTAAATTTGACATGAATTTAATCTCAACTCATAAACACCTTTAATTAAGGCTATTTAATTTTAACAAAAGTGTTTTTGGCATCGAGGCATGCCGAATTCCTTTTACTAGTTAGGACTGCTATAAATTAAAATTTTTGGTCTGCTTGGGTTGGGTTCGGTACCTATATTTTTGGTCTCACAAAATTGAATGTTCACCGCATACCCTTAGGCCTTAGCTCAATGTTATGGATGAGTCCACCGAGTAACAAACTCCAACTTCTACCCGCCCATTTTCTACCACCGATTTTCCTCGGAAACAAACAGCCTACTTTCACGAGCGCGTTACTTAACTCAAACTTTTGAGTGTTTAGTTGACGAAAAAAGGTGATTTCAGAGCAATGATGATCCATACGTGTGTAGCTCTTCGTCCGTGTCGGCCTCCCTTGATTAGTTCATCTAAGTCGACCCTTCAACGCCCTCCGAACTGCAAATTCTCTGTTCGAAACTGTATCAGAGACCCAAACAACTCACAGAAGGTACTAACTTATTGCTTCTTCTTCTTTTCTTTCTTTTTTAACGCGTTTCATTGCAACTGGGTTTTGTTTGGTTTCTGCGAAATCTTAGGAAAAGGAAAATGTTGGAATCGTACAAAGGTGCCATTTTGGGTCAGGCTGGTGCAAAAATACTTTTCATTCTTTTTTGAGCTCATCTCTGCGTTTAGCATGAGGAAATTCAATCATTTTGATGAATTTTACTTGATTTCGGTAGTATGGTTCGTTCAATTGAATGTTTCCTAGCTTCACTTCATTGTTGTTGCTTTTGAGAATGAAATGTGGTTTCATGTATCGTAGAAAGTAAGGCAAAAGAATACTTTCTCAGTGATAAACCTAAACCTCTAAGCATCAGAGTAGCTTCTTTATGCATTGCTGAAATGCATAATCAATGATTGATCCTTAGAATGCTTGGCATAAACCTTGCAGTTAGTTTTGGAAGTTAAGGAGAAGCTTGAAAAGGAACATTATGATCTGCCAGTTGGAGAAAATGGAAGAGATGACGAAGACATGATTCTATGGTATCTTAAGGACAGAAGATTTTCTGTCGAAGAAGCTATTGCTAAGTTGACAAAAGCTATTGTATCCTTAACCTTTGCATTCCTACTCTTACAGCTCTAGAATTTTAACTTAGTGCAGTTAAATGATACATTTCTTTGGTTTTAAAATAATTAAAGTTAATGGAAGCTGATGGGAACCATTACTACTAGTGCATTCTTTTTCAGAAAAAAGAACCAACTTATCTGTTTGTTTGTTTCTTTTGGTCTAGACAGTTGAACCTCATTTTTCAATTGCAAGCTTTCTTGAAATAGAATGAAGAAAATGTTGAGAAGTGTAATTTTATTCTATACCTGAAACCCTTATCCAGTTTCCCTTAAAGCCCTTTTCTAGAGATGGCGTCAAGAATTTGGAGTTGCTGATTTATCTGAAGATACTGTGAAAAGTATAGCCAAGACTGGAAAAGCCTATGTGCATGACTTTCTTGATGTTAATGACAGACCAGTGCTCCTTGTGGTGGCATCCAAGCACCTTCCTGATGTAAGTTTCGAAGATCACTGCCTTGTGTACTTCTAGAGAAAAGAGAAAGAAAAGGTTTGCTTACATAAATATAGATGATTACCCCTGTTTATGGTGAGACATGACAACTATTTTCTATTTAGTCTGTACCACTGGATATGAGACCATTCTTAAAATAATTGATGCCCTAATTAGACCATAGACTGTATTGTTTTATCCCAAGGATCATGTTTTGTAGGAAATAAGTCAACTAGAATTTAATTTGAATTGTTATACTTCAAGTATGCTTCAGAGATTATTAAGCTTCCCACAAGAGTCATTATTGTCTTGGTCACAGGTGCATGATCCTCGTGACAATGAGAAATTATGTGTGTTTTTGATTGAGAAGGCATTGAGCAAGCTTCCAGCTGGGCAAGAACAAATACTTGGAATAGTTGATCTCCGGGGCTTTGGCACCAAAAATGCAGATCTCAGTTATTTAACTTTCTTGGTAATTTATAAATTAGTTGCAGAACATTGTTGGGAACTTGGTCATTGTATTTTTGTCCCTACCAATATATCAGCATGAAGCTGTAAATAAAGGTGTTTGGTTGGCTAGAGATAAAGAAAAAGAAGAGCATTGATGTTAATTTCTGAGTTTCTTAAATTGTTGTCTATATGTGTTTTCATGTAATAATATTCACCATTATTGAGGGAGAAGGAATAGATAGATAGTTTTGTATAATTGGATAGATAAGGTTGTGAAAGTCTTTATGCTGTTAGATTAACTAATATCACGTATGCTCAATTTATAAGTTTAGGTTATAGAAAAATATTATCAAGTAAAAAAAGTGACTTAATATTTCTTCATTTTGGCAGTTTGATGTATTTTACTATTACTATCCAAAGCGGTTGGGTGAAGTTCTCTTTGTGGAAGCTCCTTTCGTATTTCAGCCAATTTGGCAGCTGACAAAGCCCTTGTTAAAATCATACGCTTCTATGGTATGCATATTTATTATGAACTTGTATTGTTCAAGTTTAAGTTAATATTCTTTAGTTTCAAAAGCACTTTCATGCCTCAGAAACTATATTCATACTATGACCAAAAGATTTTGTTACATTTTGCTTATGGCTTGGCCAATATGGTGGGAAATCTCGGTAAGTACGAATACGATTATTTAGTAGAATAGGCGCTAACTTGTATGGTTAAAAGCTAAATTATATATGGTTGAAAATCTCAATATGTTTCTCGCCCTTATGGTCACCTGCAAGTGGCCTTCTCTCTGCTTGAAAATGACAAAATCCTTTAATCAAATATTTTTTATGATTCATAAGTTATTTCTTTGTTCTTCTTATGTTTATTTAACACTTTTTGTAACTCTTCTTCAATGGAATCTATTTTCTGTTTTTTTTTTTCTCCATTTGCTGATGTTTGAACCCTCTCTTTCTGCTTTACTTTTCACATTATGCTTGCTCTAAAGGTTGTAGTTTTTGATCTCCTTTCAAAACAATTGACAAGACCCTACTCAGTGTCAAAGTAAATCTAGATTACAGAGGATCAATTGTTAGTGTCTTATTCTTACTGATTTTATTTATCATCTGCCTGCTCATGGATCTTGTTTGGGTACTACTGTGTAGCATTTCTTTTCGTTGAGCAGGTATAGAGTCTTATCACCAAATAGCTCCTTAAACTCGACAAACTTAAACTCTGATATCTATTTATGCATCCTAGAGATGCATATTAATCTCTCTACTGCCGTAAGTCATCTAACCCATGCCATTCTGATAAAAGCAGAAGCAATTGCTTTTGTCAGTTTCTTCTTTGTATTGAGAATACTCAATATAATGGGCACTTAATTGTGACCTGTTGGAGGGAGGGGCTCCTCCAATCTGACTATGTGTGTGTGTTTGTTTTGTTTCAGATATAAGATATTAATGCCACATTTAATTGGCTAATAAATGAAGCTTGGAACTTATGTAAAATGTATTCTTGCCGCCTTTGATTTCATTTGTGTATTTTTCTGGGATAGCTTATATGGCCTTGTTTGTTTTGAAGGTGAAATTTTGCTCCGCGGAAACTGTCAGGAAGGAATACTTCACAGAAGAAACCTTACCAATCAGCTTTAGAGACTGAGGCCATTTACCTTACGTCCTTAAAATCTGGGTTGTTGGGTATGTTTATAATTTTTGGAAATTCAGGAATTCGAAATTGACTTTTTCAAGTTATAGAGGTCCGTCTATTGAAAAGAGTTACCATTTTTACTATATTACAAATTGATGACCCAACCTCCCGTAGCAGTGAATATAGCTTATGTTTCTTGCACCAATAGTTGCAGGATTTTCAAGTGTTGAACTCACTGTCAAGTTGTTGTGATGTACCAGAACTTGCAAAGATCAGAAAGGGGTTTGGAATGATCCTAGTTTGCTCTTTATGATATTGATGGATATTGATGAGTTCCCTACGTTAAAGAAGAACGGACCGTTCTCAAGTTAAAGAAATTGAAGCAGGTCAGGGTTCCTTTTATTTGTTTTTGCGTCTACGCACATTGATGTGTCTATAACCACAAATGATACCTCAAGAGACTGCGACACTACAAACTCATGGATTCGCACTTTTTACTGCTCTCGTGTTAACTTCAGTTTTGTCAAATTTAATCCTTTTGTTGCATTCACAACAACAATAGATTTGTATTAAAATTTAGCTGGATATAGAAATTCAGAATTGAAGGCAAGGCCCAACTGTTTCCGATCAAGAAATATAATTCTCAGGATATAATTCCTTTTATCTCAGATACAACAATCCAGCCATTGAATTGCTTTAAACCAAAGAATAATTTTAGGAAGTGATTCTTAAATGATATAAGCCTCAACTTAACAATCTATTTATAGCATATGAATCTAATTAAAAGATTTTCTCAATACCCGTGAGCCCATGACTTCGGATGTACCAATGACCCACTTCCCACCCGAAAAGACATAAATGTTTCGGTAATGATATTCCCTAAGCGTGTCTTATCATCCATAAAACCAAAGATTTTAGACAAGTTGAATCCGACTAATTGGTTGGATTAGTTTGTTTGTTTTGATTAAATAATTAATTAAAAGTAAAAAATTTGATTCAATTAATTTTTTGTTTGGCTTAATCATTTTATTAATTTTAGGTTAATCAATTTAATGATTTCTTTTCGAATCGATGTTCCAATCGATTCTCGACTCAATCAATCTTATTCAAACATAATTGCATAAAACTTTGAACTATAATTTTTTTTTCTTTCTTCCTCTCATAATGCATAATATATATTGTTTTGTTGTTGCTTATTTATGTATGTATCTATATATCCATATATTATATAAATATGATTATTTAAATATAATTATTCACATTTAAACATAATTATAATATTTAATTTAGAATTATTGATTTAAAATTTGAAATAAAATAGAATGTGCGGATAATTATAATATTTAGTACGCTTGAGACTAAATATCCTGAAATAAAGGTTTGATGATTTTTTTAGTTTGTGCATTGTAATGGTTTTTTTTTTTTTAGCTTTTGATTGGTTTCAATGGTGTGGGATTGATGACGGTTATGGTTGTTGATAGAGAGTTTGCCAATTGTGGTGTAATGGTTGATAGAGAAGGGTGAGGCTATGTGCTAATAGTGTTGGGATAAGATGGTGGCCCCTGAAGAACCAAGAGCCCAAAGGGAGTGTAAGTTTGAAAGAGGTCGAAAGCTTGAGGCCTGGTGATTGGTTAACGGAGAATGGTCAAATGCTGCTTGGTGTGTGTTGGTTAATGATGATAGTGGTTGAATGGGAGCAATGTAATGGTGTTGAAGTTTCGGGTATGGGCTTTGGATTGATAGGTGGCTAGTGAGAGTTGAAAATGATGAAGATGGGAGAGTGGGTATTGGCGGTTGATGATGGTGAAGGTGGGAGGGTTTAAGATGGTGGTGATGAGTGGAGCTGTGTGAGGTTGAGGGATTCGGAAACTAAGAAGTTGGTCTCTCGAGCTCTCTACACCGTCTGGTGGTGATTTTTTTTTATTTTTATTTTTGTAATTTCTTATATAAAAACAAACATATTACAAATAATTATAAATCTTCCTTTTGTAAATTTTATATTTTAAATATATTTTTGTTTATATATTATTTTTGAATATTTATATATTTTTAAAATTTTATGTATTTTTTATTTTGATTTTATTTTGAATTATTTTTATAATTACAAGTAATTTTTTTAAAAAAAATAAGCATCAAGGGATAAATTGTCAATCATTTTAGAATTAGGACTAAATTGATAGTATAAGATGTTAAGCTACAATTGTTAATTTTATCAATCAAAAGAATATTAGGTTAGTATTTTTGTACAGTGGCCAAAGCATTTTAGACGTGGAATGATTACAAAATGAATTTGAGCTAATGGAAGTGACTAAATTACCAACAAAAAAAAATTGGGTAACCGAAACATAATGTTAAAACTTGGGTGACTATTTGTATAGAAAGATATTTTTGAAATTTTCACTTATTTAAGGCACTTCAATTACAAGATAGAGTACACTTTGTAAGTACAAGTAAAAATACATGTTTGATCAAACTACAATTAGGAGAGAACAATTGATTTAATCCATCAATTTTTTTCAATTTAACTTATGTTAACCAAACTTATGTTATTGGGCTGAGTTTATCTAGTTATATATTTATTACATATTATAAATAATTTAAAATTAATATAAAATAAGTTAATTTTTTTGTTGGATTCAATTTCGAAATTAAAAAATCGTTAACCGATTGAACTAACTGATTAAACCAATGTCAAAACTGACTAACTTACCCTACTTTACTAAATTGAAACTGAAAAGATTAGTTTTTCAATTAAAATTAAAAATCACTTAATCTTAAATATAATGACACTTAGAATCAATCAAGACAATATAAAAAAAATATAGAATCAAACAAAATTCAAAATGTAACATTATAAAACCCATACAAATTATATGCAGCTAGTGAAATCATTAATGCAAATGATGAAATTCGAACTCTGTCTTCAAGTTCCTGGACATTTTTGAAAAAAAAAAGCCGAGGGGGTAATTGGCAAGCAAGATATTTTTCTTCAGTTGCCTTCTACTTCCGAAAAGAAAAATCCCAATATTTGCATTACTTAAGTTCTCCAAATTCCTCTATATGTGGTATGGCCAAGAGCCTTTTTAAATTCCCTTAAATTCAATTGGGGATTCGTCAGATACTACCAGCATGCGCTGCTTGTGCTTGACTCACTCGTACCCATAACCTTACCTTCTTTGCTCTGCTCTTCCTCTATAAATATACAAGCATAATACGTATTTGTTTATGGCTTTTAGGTGTGCTTCAGCTTCTGCTCCATTTTCTCACGTCGCCTCTTCCCTTTCTTCTTCTTTTCATTTCCGGGTATGTTCTTTCTTCTCTTTGGTTACCCATCAAAAAATAAATTAAATTCAAAACAATCCTTTGATTTTATCTTCTTCTTTTTTTTAATTCCTTTATATACCCTTTCAACCGATTGTTAATTCTTTATTTCATTTTTTATGTATAACAATGCGAATATAGCCAGGTATTTAGCGGGTTAGAAATGATAAAAAAGAATAATATGTGTGATTGAGTGTTTGTGCTCCATTTTAGTCGATATTCTGACCCAGAAACTCTTGAATTTATTTTTTCCTTAAAAATGGAAACTTTTTAATTTCTGAGATAAAATCTCTGTAAATACTAGCTGTTTAATACAATTTGCTGAATGTCTGCTTGCATTATCTGACTGAGACTTCTATTGAAAGTAATTAATACATGATTTTTTTCCATAAGTAAGTTATTACATTTGACATTCTGCAATTCCATTTTAGGGTTATCTAAAATTGTTCAAAGATATCTCTTGGACCTTGGTGAAAGAGATCCGTTGTAGTTTTCATCATTTAATATCTCGTGTTTTGCTATCCAGGTAAGCTTGTTTAGAAGACCATATAATGACCAACGAGAGAGGACAGAACAGCCCAGAAATGCTAAAGGTAGCTTCTGTAACTTGTTGCATGATAAACTAGTCTGAAGTTTTGTCTCAAGGCGTGGAATGAAACCATTTTTGATGCCCTTGAAGAGCATTCTTTTACCATATAAATGCCCTAAATCCAAACATATTCAGCCCCTATATTTTAGTTGACTGTAGCTATTGGTTCATATTGTCCTCCAGTATAAATTTTAAAATGGCAATGTGATCAGGACATAGTAGCAATGATTTGAAATTTGACTAGTGTATTTAGTTCTTACTTTATGCCACTTCTTACGTGTAGTGCTGAAGTTGAAGGGGTTTCTAAGGAGACAAAATGTACTTTGTGCTACTTTGAAAGACCAATCTCAGTACACTGAGATCAAACCTGTTGATTCAGAACTGTTAAGTGACAATCCTGATCCTGAAGATATAATTCCGGTTGGCTTATCATCTGTTTATTTTGAGGGAAGTGATGGAAGACCTGGTTTTATTTCATTTTACAATCGCCAATACAAAAGAGACGATGAAGTCATTTCTAATGTGCAGAGGAATCAGAACAGCTTGCTATGGTTTATTGGTCCTGCTGTTCTTGTGGCATCTTTCATTTTGCCCTCACTTTATTTACGTAGGATACTTTCAATGATATTTGAGGACTCCTTATTAACAGGTTGGTGCCTTGTCATGTATTGAAACTTACTCTTTTGTCCCCCCCTCCCTTTGCTCTGTACTTACATTTGATACGGAGCCACTTAAGCAACTGAATGAACAAAATTGACACATGCAATTTTATGCAAGGTTATTCAGGGGATAGAGGGCTGAGTTTCTTGTTATTTTGATTCCTTTCCCACCTCTCTCATCTTTCTGTCTTGTTGTATGTGTATCTTTGTGTTTCTTAAAGGTGGCTATAACCTGAGAAAATAAGGAAAATTTTAAATGGTTAAGACATTGTAACCTTTTAAAAACACTGATAGTTTTTTGAGATCAAAGGAGTTATTTGACACTTGGTGGCTAAAGTGATCTCTTGCTGACCAATGGTAATTAGTCTGTTAATTGTAGCACATGTGATATATTAAGCAGGCATCAGAAAATCATGGATGAGGCAAAAGAATTGAAAAATAAACAAAGTTTTAAGGAAATAGAATATTGTGTATTTATAAGAGAGTGCTCTCAATTGTTAAACTTAATGCTGTGGTAGTTTCTAGATGTAAATGTGTATGATACTTTGAACACATACTTGTTCTCCCTGTTTTGCTGTTGTACAGAGATATATTTGATCCTTCTCTAATAGCCCTGGTCTTCTCTTCCTCAGATTTTCTGATATTGTTCTTCACAGAAGCACTTTTCTATTGTGGTGTTGCCATTTTTCTTCTGTTAATTGATCGTCTAAGGAGGCCTACTGGACTAGATTCTACAGCAGAAACCTTGGCCTCTCACTTAGGTCAACGCATCTCTTCTGTTGCCATTCTTGTGCTTAGTCTCATAATTCCCATGGTGACAATGGGTCTAGTCTGGCCCTGGACTGGTCCCGCAGCATCTGCTACTCTCGCCCCTTACCTGGTTGGTATTGTTGTCCAGTTTGCCTTTGAGCAGTATGCAAGATATCAGAAGTCACCTTCATGGCCTGTCATCCCGATAATTTTCCAAGTAAGGGCGGTTCTGCCTTGATTTATAGTTGGCATTGTATTTGACTGATAGTTCATCTCAAGTCTCAGCTTGTTTGTCGATTTTGTTCATCGTGACTGACTTTTATTACAAATTGAAATATATTCTGTACACATTAACAGGTTTACAGATTGCATCAGCTGAATAGAGCTGCTCAACTAGTGACAGCCCTGTCATTCACAGTGAAAGGTGCTGAAATGACTACATACAACATGGCAATAAACAGCTCTTTGGGAACACTTTTGAATGTACTCCAGTGCCTTGGGGTTATCTGCATTTGGTCACTCTCAAGTTTCCTCATGAGGTTCTACCCTTCCACCACCAGGATTACATAGCGGGAATGCATTTTATGTTCAGAAGGTTGGTGAAACTGTCAGTACATGGTTATTTTTCGAGACGACTGCATTTGATCTTACTAAATGTAATTAAAAATATATTGGACCTGGCATATGCTGTTTGGTTACGCTCTGCTGTGAATTTTTCAAGCATATCAAAAAGCTTCCTTAAGCATCTTGGAACAATGGTTTTCCATGCTGAAGGGAGCCAAAGCAGTTAAGATTTCTATGCCAGGACCTAATCTGACAATCAAAGCAGGAAGCAACATTAGAATTTTTATTTATTTATTTATGAGCATGAAATCCCAACTTTGTATATTGATATTTTCCCCTTATGCATTGTCGAGATATGGCAAGTTAACCTTGAAGTTTATCAAAACCGGTACCAGTGATTGAATTTTCAAGTAACGGTAACACATCTATGAAACTTGATCTGTAGAATCTGTCTGATGTTGTGTTCATTGAATTGTGGAAGTTTATTCATTTTGTGCAGTTTTAGGCATTCGTGTCTGAGCTTGTCGTTGTAGGTCTTGTTCGTTGGTTTAGGTAGCCATTATTGGCACATTAGAAAATAGCTGATGTTAGGTTGTAGCTATCAAAGTCTTGTGAGGACCAATATTAAAAATTGAGTAGATTACATTACATACAACAATAGGTTTTAAATTTAACCACGTAATTAGATAGCTGCTCTATTTTCCATTTTCCTTCCAAAGCAGGCATCCCTCAATGTAGGGCTGAGCGAAAATAAAACCAAGGCCCAGAACTATCTTAATCATGATGTTTGGACTATTTTTAGTTCACAATTTGAAAAATTATTGTTATCCAAATCAAATCTTGACTTTTACATATATATAGATATAATTTTAATTTTATATGATGCAAAAATATATGCTTTATATTTAAAATAATAAAAATAATTTAAAATACTACATAAAGTTTTTTTTGAAAAAATTTATATAGGATTTGTTTTTTTAATTATAAAGAATTATTTCTTTTGTGAAAATGTTACTTTTAGAAATATTTATGAAAGGTGTTAAAAATTTACAAAATAATATCCAAAAATTATAAAGTAAAGCTTATTTTGTCAAAATAGAATCTAAAAATTCAAATTAAAATTAGTAAAAAAAAAAAATGGAGCTGAATGGAATTATTATGGAAGTTTGGAATGATTCGGTCATACTGAACTCAATCCTAGATGGAGGAGAAAATTTCATTAGAAGAGGCACACAAAATTCGACCAAACCTAACTTAATCCTATCTCAAGGAGAAATTTTCACAAGAAGCTAAAAAGGCCTGTAAGAGTAAGTCAAACAATTTGTAAGATAGATTTTTTTTAATGTGCATGATAAATATTTATTTATACTATTTTTTAAATGCTTAGTTAGTATCACACATTAATTAAATTGAGAAATGATTAAAAGCAATAACTTTTTTTTATAAAGTTAGAATATTAATATGAGGATTTTTTTTGTATTTTAATTTTACCATTTCAATTAAAGTGTGATGATTCTTTAAAATTTTAAATGAATAATTATTTTACATAATCTTTTTCACACATATAATGAGTATATTATAATCTAATATAAGTAATATTATAAAATAATCTCGGTTTCATCTCAAATATTCAAGTTGTTTTAATTTTATTATATGTTACTTTACTTTTTTGTTTTTTAAGTATTACGTAACTTATGTTATATATGAAAAGTGAAATATATAATATTACAATATAAATTTTAATACATATGTTATTTATAAGGAAAAAATATTTACTAAAAGATGACAAGAAGGTATTTAAATGAATTTAGTTTAAGTTATATAAAAATATTGGTAAATTTAGATCAAATTTTAAGGAAGACTGTTTTTGAGTTGGATAATTTAGAGGTTGTTGATATGATAAATTATTTAATTTCAATACGAAGGGGTTTTTAAAATATATATATTATTATAAAATTTCAACAAGATAAAAATAGTAGAAAATAAATGTTTCCTTCTATAATATTTTTATCAATAAATATTTAAAAATATAAAAATTTGAGATTTTTCTAATTATGAAATTTCAAGGTAACTTGAAACTTGTTGAGGGTAGAAAAAGGTAAAAGTTTGGATGATGGTTCACATGAAAGGCGTGTAGAAAGTTGTTAGGCAAAGGTCAAAATGTTTGTGGTAAATTTAGAAAGGTGAGCGGAGATGGAGAAAAAGAAGATAAGGATGGTATCCGCTTGGTTTGGTCAACTTTTTTAGATTTTTTGACCCCTACATTAATTAATGGTTTTTTCATATTAAATTTTAGTTTTGATTTTTTAGATTTATTTTGATAAAATAAATTTTATTTTATGACTTTTGAATATTATTTAACAAAATTTTAAAGTCTTTTTCATAAATATTTTTAAAAAAATCTTTCTAGAACTTTTAAATTATTTCATTATTTTAAATATGAATATTTATTTTTATATCATAAAGTATTAAAATTAATTATATATTAAATAAAAATTAGATTTCAAATCGGTTTTGAGTAATTGTGATTTTTGAACTTTCATTTCATAAATCGTCCAAATAATTCGATTCATATTGATGGTCGATTTGGTCTTTTTTTTTTCCTTTTTTTTTGCTTAGTCCCATAGGTGTTTATAAGTGAGAGCGATCTTCTCTTAACTTGGGGTGTAGACACGTGTACAAAATAAAAAAAAATATTAAAGATTTTTCAAAAAAATTAAAAGAAAGTGAAAAAAAAAAGAGAGAGGAGAAATTGTAGGAAAAAAAATTTAAAGTAGGATATGAACGTTAATAATCTAGTGTATAATATTGTTTAATTTTATTGTTAAATTAAAGACTTAAAAATCAATAATTCAGTAATTTATAAAAAGGAATTAGCAAAAATCAGTTGCAAGAGCTTTTGTTTCTCATAAAGTACGAGTATCAAAATTTTGATGAATTAAAAAGGACTAATTTCTAAATTTTTGTAAAGTAGAGGATTATATTCAGAATTAAACCCTTCTTTAACTATCTCACTAGCAGCCTATGTGGTGTTTACCACCGTACTCTGCAATTGGTTCGCGGGGGCTTGTGCTGGACTAAGGTGTATCTCCGTTGCTCCTTCATCGCTATTCCATCTGGTAACTCTAAACCCTTTTATGTTCTTTTAATTTATTTATATTAATTAATTTCTCGAACCATTTCCCTCGGTTCTGATTTTGCCGTATTCTACCCAGCAAATGAGAAGAATTCGTTTCGCATATCTCTTTTCCGCTCTCAAAACCCCTAATTCGTTCCTCTGCAATTGCAAATATAATCCATCAATTTATGGGAATTTGTTAACCGTTGCACGAATGCCCATTCACCCACCCTTTACAGTCCCTTCATTTTGCTCCAATGCAACTGCCTTTGATTCCAGTCTTACTGATGTGGCTAAGGTGTATGCGACTGTAATGGATAACTCTAATGCATATGATAATATGGAGAAATCGCTTGACCAACTCGATGTCCCATTAACTACCCCTTTGGTTCTTGAGCTTTTGCAAAGGCTTTCTCTTGAGGAGAAACTAGCTTTCAGGTTCTTTACATGGGCTGCGAGTCAACAAGATTATGCCCATCAGCCTCAAGCTTATAATCAAATGATTGACATTTTGTCCAGTACAAAGTATAAGGTTAAACAATTTCGGATTGTCTGCGATATGCTTGATTATATGAAGAGGTCCAACAGAAATGCTGTCCCCGTTGAAGTTTTGCTTCACATTTTGAGACAATATACTGAAAAGCATTTGACCCATCTTCAGAAATTTGCTAAGAAGAAGAAGATAAGAGTGAAAACGCAGCCAGAGATCAACGCTTTTAACTTGCTGTTGGATGCTTTGTGTAAATGTAGTTTGGTTGAGGATGCTGAGGTTCTGTTTAGGAGAATGAAAGGGAGAGTTAAACCAGATGCTAATTCGTACAATATATTGTTTTTCGGTTGGTGTAGGGTTAGGAATCCGAAACGAGGAATGAGCGTTCTGGAAGAAATGATCCAGTTGGGCCATACTCCTGATAATTTTACATACAATACTGCTATTGATGCCTTCTGCAAAGCAGGAATGGTGACTGAGGCAGCTGAACTTTTCGAGTTTATGCGAACAAAAGGGTCAACCATGTCTTCTCCCACTGCAAAAACTTATTCAATCATGATTGTGGCTTTAATGCATAACAACAGAATGGAAGAATGCTTTGAGCTTATAGGTCATATGATGAATAGTGGTTGCCTACCTGACGTGTCCACTTTCAAGGAGTTGATCGAAGGGATGTCCTCAGCAGGGAAGATTGAGGAAGCTTACAAGTTCTTGGAGGAGATGGGAAATAAAGGTTACCCACCTGATATAGTTACTTACAATTGTTTCTTCAAGGTCCTTTGCGACAATAAAAAGTGCGATGAAGCTTTGAGGCTATATCAAAGAATGATTGATGTGGGTTGTATGCCGAGTGTGCAAACTTATAATATGTTGATTTCAATGTTCTTTCAGATAGGTGATCTTGATGGGGTGTTTGAGACTTGGCAAGAGATGGATAGGAGGGGATGTGCACAAGACATTGACACTTATTGCATTATGATTGATGGGCTCTTCAGCTGCAATAAAGTGGAAGATGCTTGTTTTGTTTTGGAAGATGTCATAAATAAGGGATTGAAATTACCGTACCCAAAGTTTGACTCGTTTTTGATGCAGCTTTCAGCTATTGGTAACCTCCAAGCCATCCACAAGCTTTCTGAACATATGAGGAAGTTTTACAATCCTGCTATGGCAAGACGTTTTGCCTTGAAT
Organism: Gossypium hirsutum; assembly: GCF_007990345.1. NCBI lineage: Eukaryota > Viridiplantae > Streptophyta > Magnoliopsida > Malvales > Malvaceae > Gossypium > Gossypium hirsutum. Next base: position 77,520,317 of record NC_053432.1, read on the forward strand.
CAGAAGAGGAAGAGTGTGAGTTTGAGAGGGAAGTAAGAACATACAAAATACTTTTGGAAGTTTAACTTTCATCATACAGAAGTGGTATGTGGGATTGGTTGTTGCTCACTCGTTAACTCCTTTGTAAGTTTTGAACAAGAAACAGTAAGGATTGCATAGAACAATATAGTGGGAGGTTGGACCAGTGTGATGCACATACTTGTTCTCATAATCTCTGGCAGATCTATATAATCCATAAATACTAGTTGTCATTGGTTATACTAGTGGTAGTGCCCCCATGAATTTTTGCGGTGAGTTGGATCTGCTGCATGCAGCTATGTTCTGTACTTGATCAATTTTACCTTTTATCTTTTTCGAGTTCAGTTAAGGAACAAACACATCACAGAAGAAGTTGATTATGAAATTATGTAATGGTAAAGATTTATTTCCCGCAAAACCTTCATGACTGAGTTAACATCTATTGATACCTGCTGGAGCCACGGCTTATGTTGTGTAACACCCCTTACCCGAGACCGTTTCCGGAGTCGAGCACGAGGCATTACTTAGCTTATCATACCAGTTCGGAGCATAAAAACTAGGTTTGAAAATTTATTTCATTATTCGCAGCAAATCTGTCTAATCGCGCAGCAGTTACTAAATTAATTATAACTTGAGCTACAGAACTCGAAATTTAATCCCGTAAATTTTCCCTGAAACTAGACTCATATATCTACTCACCATAAAATTTTTAGAATTTTTGGTTTAGCAAATTAGTACAGTTTATTAGTTAAAGTCTCCCCTGTGTCACCACCAGACTGCCCTGACCTCTAGTCACTAAAAATAAGTTTTCTCGCTATAGGATTTTCATATGAAGTTCTTACTTGTTTCTATAGAAAATAGACTCATTAAGGAATCTAAGCATGTAAATTTCAACTCATAACCATTTTTGTACAATTTGTAATTATTTTCTAAACTCAGAACAGGGGACTCCAAAAACAGTTCTGACCTTATCTTACTAAAATTCACATATCTTAAAATATAAATTTCTTTTTTCTACACCGTTATTTTTCCATGAAAATAGACTCAACAAGCTTTAATTCCATATATCATTCACCCTCTAATTCATTTTATATTATCTTGGGTGATTTTTCAAATTCACGTCACTGTGCTGCCTGAATTCTGTTTCTTTGCAAAATTTTATCCTTTCATGATTTCCATGCATAATTTATCACCTAATCTTTCATAACAACAAACACCTTCATCCTTAATCATTGTAATAACCATACATCATCAAATACTTACACATCACTCATTAGCAAAATCATCACTACAAACATACAAAATAACTAAATCCCTATACATGCCATAACTTAAACGTGTTTCGATATAAAATACTGAGCAGTTGTAGTTGATAGTGTGGACGATCTCCGACTTCTTTAGGATCCTTGAAGTAGCTTTGCAATACTATAAGAGAAAGAGAAATAAAAGCAGTAAGCATAAAGCTTAGTAAGTTTACTAGCAAATAAATAACAATATTTAACTTAAATAATTAAACTCAATGTCTATATCTCATACTAATTCTCTTACTTGTTTACTTAGAATATTTATGTGCATAACTTACTCAATCCTTGCTGCATCGTTGAACATCAATTGATAGTATAATAAGTTCTTAAGTCTTACAACTTACCTGAGCTTGCCATTTATGCTTTAAACTGAACTTTCATGAACATGATTCGTTTACAAGCCCGTTGAACTACATTGGAATAATAAGGATACTCGGGTCTCTTCTGATAATAACATGCCAAAGCCATGTCCCAGACATGGTCTTACATGGGATGTTCTCGTGATGGTGCCCATGCCATGTCCCAGACATGGTCTTATAGGGGACCTCTCATCTCGGTGCCAACGCCATGTCCCAGACATGGTCTTACATGGGACCTCTCGTCTCGGTGCCCATGCCATGTCCCAGACATGGTCTTACAGGGGACCTCTCATGATCTTAAGGATGCCAATGCCATGTCCCAGACATGGTCTTACATGGGATCTCTTTACCCAAATGTCATGACATTCGTATCCAGTACCATCCTTATGTATCAACGGGACTTTTAAATTTTAATTCTCTATCATTTCATGCTTGGATCATCATCAAATAAATTCATAAAATAAATTCATAATTGCTGGAAATTAACAGCATTAATAATAAATATTGAAATATTGCATTTATTTACTGTAAACTTACCTCGGTACCAATTATAGCCAAATTTACCAACTTAGTCTTCAACTTTATTCTTCCCTTTGTCTAACCTCGAGTTTCGTACTTCTTGATCAATTGAGCTTGGAACCTTAAAACCTTAAATTTCCCTTTTTCTTTTTCTTTCTTTCTTTCTTTCTTTCTTTCCTTCCTTCTCTGCCCGTTTTGCTCTCTGTTTCTTTCTCTGTTTCGTCTCTTCTATTCTGTTTCTTTTCTTTCTTTTTCTATTCTTTCTTCTGTTTTATGTATATATATAATATAATATAATATATTAATAATAATATAATATAAAAACATAATCATTACTATAATATAATAATATTTTTTTAACACATAAAATCTCAGATTTTTATACTTATGCCGCCTCAACTTTGGAAAAAGGCATAATTGCCTATTTGGTCCTTTTAACTTTTCTTTAATCTATAATTAAACTTTTATCCCTATTGCAATTTAATCCTTTTTCATAATTAACTATCGAAACGTTAAAATTTCTTAACGAAACTTTAATATTATCCTATTGACACTCTGTAAATATTTATAAAAATATTTACGGCTCAGTTTATGATATCGAGGTCTCGATACCTCGTTTTTGACCCAATTTACCTAATAATTTCTTTTAAATCACAAAATTCACTGATTCAAAAATATTTCTAACTTTTTCATCGAATTTAGTGATCTCAAATCATTGTTCTGACACTACTGAAAATTGGGCTGTTACATGTTGTCAGTGCTGGAGATTGCATTTTACAGTATATGTCAAAATGCATACCTTTTCCCCCTTTTCATTTCCTCTTTTATGTTTCAGACGCCACCTTTTGTATGTTTAAATTTAGTTAATCTCATACAATATCTTCTGATACGTTTCGTTGTTTTCAGTGCAAGTGTTGTAGGGTGTAGTAAAAAAAGTAATCATACAAATAAGTGTGACACTTATTACGCTTTCAATTCGGAGTTCTGGTGGAGTTTAAAAAACTTCGATATATCAAATAATTACTCTTATTATATTATTATATTGACAATTGTATAATTTCTATCTTTTTTATCAACTTTTTTTTTGTCAAATTAAATTTATAAACCTTTAAACTTGCTTGTGGAGTCAAATGATTTTCCTTTTAATTTAATAAAAAATCACTAATTAAAGATTGAATAGTTAATTAAGAATTACGAAAGTACAATCGACCCTCTTTATAACAGTCACTCGCTATAACAATATTTTGCTATAATATCTAAGTTTATAGAAAAATCGATTTTTATGTTTTATTTTAACCCTCTATAATAATTTTTCACTTATAACAACATCTATAGTCATAAATTACGTTCTTTATTAAATTAGTTTTTTATAACAACATATGATCTAAATTTTTAAGTAAAATCATAATTGTTTCATATAAGCAAGCCTATTAATTATCATTTATTAAATGAAAATGACCTTAATTAGAATATTATTTTAATAAAATGATTAAATTTCACATGAATAAGTCTATTAATCATATTTTACTAAATGAAAATAATATTCAATGGTGGAATTAAAGATATCAATTCAAGAAACTTATTAAGTTCCCTAATTAAATATTTTACTATGAATTTGGAATATCAAAAACTTATGAATTGATTACTTGAATTTAGTAACTTATGATTAATTAATTAATTAATTAATTTAATTTGATAACTTATATTAATTAATTGAACTTGTTAAATTTATGAACTTTATAATTAATCATGTGAAAGAATGTAGAATAAAAAAAATGTATAAAAGCAATAATAAATGTGCTTGTTATACGTCTTTTAATTTTGTTGATTTGATTATCACTTTCTCTTTCTTTTTTTTAAACATAATTTTCATTTTTTTGTATTGGATGGAAATTCACGACATAAATGATATGGTAAGTTTACAATAACTATCTCTCTATAACAACATGATGTTATAGCCTTATAGGTGTATAACTGTCACCTCTATGTAATAGACAAAATCTGAGTAGACAAATAAGATTGTTATAGAGAGTTGATTGTATACATCTTTCAATATTTACACTTTTAGAGTACGTAGTTATATATATATATATGATATTAAATATAATATATAAATTATAACTTGTAAATATATTATAGATATAAAATTTATTTTTAGGTTATAATATGCTTCAAGTCTCTATATTTTTTTGTATATTTAGAATTTAATCCATCTACTTTTATTTTCAAGAATTTAATTTATCTTTTTCTTTTTCAGTTTTAAAAATATAAATTTAATTATTAAAATTCTTCCATTAAATTTAGACCTATTATTTTTTTGAGATAATTTTTTAATTTTAAAATGTGGAATTTAAGAAAATCGTTTTAAACTTTTTATATTTGTAGTGTCATTAACTTTTTTATCTATGGGGGATCGTAACTTTGATAATTAGGCAGGAGGTGTATGATGATATGTGACAATGGCATGCCTAGTAAGCATATTTTAGGAGGAGGCAAGCGAGCAAGACTAGGTAAAACTCTGGCTGTGTCTCTACCAGTATACCTATAATGTCTCCCCACAAATAAGGGTCATTTCAGCGAATGACGGATCCGTTTGCCACTTCTCTCCAACGTGTCTTCCTTTACATATCTTACACTTACCCTGTATATGTACTCTCCCAAATATACCTATTTTCCTACACGTTCAACTGCAAAAAAAGAAACAATGTTGGCAGCTACAAACCCAACAGAGGAGCATGTGCACTCCACTTTTGCTTCTAGATATGTTCGCGCTCCTGTTCCAAGGTAAATCCACAAAGTTGTTTTTATTGCAACAATTAGATTGTCATAATTCAAAGAAAACTGTGGTCTTTATATATTAATGGATTCAGGTTCAAGATGCCGGAGAAGTCGATTCCAAAGGACGCGGCGTATCAAGTAATACATGATGAGCTTATGCTGGATGGAAATCCGAGGTTGAACTTGGCTTCATTTGTTACAACATGGATGGAACCTGAGTGTGATAAGCTTATGATGGCTGCAATTAATAAGAACTATGTTGACATGGATGAATACCCTGTCACCACTGAACTCCAGGTATCAATCCTTCTTCACTTGTGCATTTCATCTATTAGGAAAAGGAAACTGAATAATGGCAGAATTTAGCATTCATTAAATGAAAACTGATAATGCAGAATCGATGTGTAAACATGATTGCAAACCTGTTCCATGCTCCGGTCGGGGAAGAAGAGACAGCAGTAGGTGTGGGAACAGTTGGTTCCTCTGAGGCTATAATGCTGGCTGGATTAGCTTTTAAAAGGAGGTGGCAACATAAGAGAAAAACAGAGGGAAAGCCCACTGATAATCCCAACATAGTCACGGGAGCTAACGTGCAGGTGAGATTATTATAACTATTATTTGGTTATGAATATGTGTGGTCAAATAGTAAAGTTGATAAATGAAATGGGATGCAATAACGCACAGGTTTGCTGGGAGAAGTTTGCAAGGTATTTTGAGGTAGGGCTGAAGGAAGTAAAGCTGAAAGAGGGATATTACGTTATGGACCCAGAACAAGCGGTTGAGCTAGTAGATGAGAACACCATATGTGTAGCAGCTATTCTGGGATCAACGCTGACAGGAGAGTTTGAGGACGTGAAGACGTTGAATGACCTCCTTATGAAGAAAAATGAGGAGACCGGTTGGGGAACCCCCATTCATGTAGACGCTGCCAGCGGAGGATTTATTGCTCCTTTTCTTTACCCGGATCTCGAGTGGGATTTCCGGCTGCCTTTAGTGAAGAGCATCAATGTGAGTGGCCACAAATATGGCCTCGTCTATGCTGGTGTTGGTTGGGTTGTTTGGAGGAACAAAGAGGATTTGCCTGATGATCTTGTCTTTCACATCAACTACCTTGGCTCCGATCAACCCACTTTCACCCTCAACTTCTCCAAAGGTAATTATATAACTCATACATTTCCTTGTACTATTTTCTTTTTCATACACTCATGATAATTATAATCTCAGGCTCTAGTCAAATAATTGCTCAGTATTACCAGTTTCTACGCCTTGGTTTTGAGGTAAATTGCTTTCGAACTTCTTTTGAAGTATGAATAAATTTGTTGATGCAATATAATTATAATACTAATGACGATGCTGATGATGATAGGGGTACAAGAACATAATTGAGAACTGCATGGAGAATATGAAAGTGCTTAAACAAGGCATAGAGAACACCGGGAGGTTTAACATATTATCAAAGGATATAGGAGTACCGCTAGTGGCCTTCTCTCTAAAAGATAGCAGCAAACATACAGTGTTCGAGATAGCCGAGAACTTGCGAAGGTTCGGATGGATCCTTCCGGCTTATACAATGCCTGCCAATGCACAGCACGTGGCTGTCCTCCGAGCAGTGATCCGAGAAGATTTCAGCCATGGGCTGGCGAAAAGACTGGTGGCACACATTGAGCAAGTCCTCAAGGAAATGGATGGCCTCCCGAGTCGCCTTCAACATAAGAAGACCGAAAGAGAAACTCAGGAAGAGGTCTTTAGGTACTGGAAACGCCTTGTTGATCGCAAGATAGCTGGAGTCTGTTGATTTTTTCATCTCTGTTTCCCAACACCACGGGCCTTCTTCAACAATTTTTTTGCTTTCCATAACAATTATGCTACTCTTTAAATAAACATTTTATAGTATCTTGGCTATTATGTATGTTTCCCAGGCGATGGGTGGATTCCTTGTGTGCTTGAAATGGAGCATCATCACTCCATTAAAATGCACATTAATTTCTCCATTGTTTAAATAAACATTTACTTTAGATTTTCTCCCTAATAAATTTGTCACCAGATTGACACTACAACAAAACTGCCATATACTGACGGAATTAATCTGTTGCTACAAGTATAAAACTCTGTCAGTGTAAGGCCCAAAGATCTATGCAGACGGTCAAATGGGCACCTCGACAAAATGTAAACCGTTACTTTGCGGATATGTCGACAAAGCTTTTAGCGACAGCAAGAATCCGTTCGTATATGCCCTTAGTCAAAGCGATGACTATTCCGTCAGTATAAACTGTTTTCAATGCTAGCTACCCATCATAACTATATCATATATTACTGATTAAGAGCGGTTTCCGTTGGTAAAACTTATTTTGAGTTTTCTTAATTTTGTAATCTATTGTGAGTATATAATAAAAATCCGTTATAGTAAAGGCCAATTTTGCAATTTTTATATTGACGGTATCTACCATTTGCATAGATTCAAAATTTGTCAAAGAAGATTTAATTGGTATTTAATTAATTTTAAAACATTCTTCATAATTAAATTAATTGATAATATAATAGTAATTATATAAAGAATATTAAATGCAAGATACAATTAAATTGTTCATATAATGACGAAAATATTGTCTTATAACAAATTTCACAAAGTTAACATAAATATAAAAGACCATGAATTACAAATGAAACAAACTTGGTGAAGTCTCTTTTCTCCATACCTCATCCCCACAAAGTAGATTTGTACATCAAGCAACATTTAGTTTATTTCCCCGCATCAAATATAATAACAAATCAAAGTATTACTTATTTGTTGTGTAATTTATTATAGTATATGCTTGTGTACAGTACAAACTTTATCTCCATTAATATTAATTACGAAGAATTTGAAAAAAAGATATAGATATATATATATATAAAAAGATGGATGGGTTGGAGAGCACATTGTACTAAATAGTCTCCAAGTTTCATTCGGATCGTTAGCTAATTTTGTTGTACAGAGGACAAAGTGTCATGAAATCTTGGACAAAATTTTTTTTTAACCAAAGGCAAAAAATGAAATATATTTCTATGATCGATTTAACTTGATATTGTTATGAGAGAAACATAGATAAAATGAATCACTTAAAAAACAAAGGAAAAAATAAAGTTAACACAATAAAAAACAACCGAATCAATAACTTTAAAATTGAATTCATATGCAAGCATTGGGACAAGGTGCTGCATATTCACTACATTAAGATTGCTACTACCCCACCAAGGCATAGAAAGCTACTCAACGTGGAAACATACAAGGTAAAGATACATATTCTATATGATTCAAAATAGATATAAATTTGGGTAGAGAATCCGAAACCAAAAGCAATATGTTGAATTTCACACATAAATATATATAATGTTAATTTACGTTTCAGATCAAGAAAAACCAAAGATAATGCAGCATCTAGTTCATTCTAGTTTCAAAGGACCTTATCAGCTTTTTGGATACTTTATAAAAAGAAATAAAACTTTATCATTTGATTTTTCTGCCAAGTTGCTGGAATAGCTCAGTTGGTTAGAGCGTGTGGCTGTTAACCACAAGGTCGGAGGTTCAAGCCCTCCTTCTAGCGTTTTTTCTTTTCGAGTGATTTTACAAGTTTGGCCCAGTTCGGAGTCATTTTCCCCTTTTGAATTGCAAGTTTACTGCTGCACATTTTCCCCTTTTGAATTGCAAGTTTACTGCTGCACAGAAAGGAATATCCGTTCATTGAAAGCCGACCTCAAAATTGAATCCATCTCATAATTCTTATACTTATTTTATACTATTATTTTAATTTTACAATAAGACTGATTAAGAAACTTCATTTGGATATCACTAGCACTGACCCCAAATAAAATATTAGATAAACTATAAAAATAATCATTTTTACTTACTGATTACATTTTAGTCGCTTATGTTTGAAATGTTACGCATTAATTATTTAAGTTACTGTTTTATTACAAAGTGATCATTCTATGGCTAAGTTCCGCTATCTCTCTAATACCATTAGGGAGGTAACAGATTTAAAATCAATTTAAACTGCCACATAAATTTTCCGTTAGAAAGGTAATTTATTTTAACAGTAGAGTGATCACTTCGTAATATTTTAAACATAAATAACTAAAATATAATTTAAAATAAATAAAAATAATTATTTTTATAGTTTAGCCTAAAATATTATGCAGACTACATCAACTCAACAGCTGCTTGTATATATCATGATAACCACGCATCAAATTCAAAAATTTACAGTATCCGGGAAAAGAAATCCCAGCTGAATGAATTACATATTTTTGAGGACCAAAACCAAAATTATATCAAAATTTTACCTCAACCCCATCAGATTTCTGCATAGCAGCCTGCGTGAACAAACTCAGAGAACTCATTAGGCATACTGATATTCTCCATTTTACTGTTTTGCCCTTCCTTCGTTTCCACCGTGTAAAACCCAAGCGCACCACATCCATACTCCGACCCGGTAACCAAAACCCTCCCCCCAGATGCTCTGACCCGAACGCCCGGGTCGATCTCTGCCCAATTCAGCAATTTCCCATCTTCCCCTATCCCCACACACGATCTCGGGCATCGACCCGGTTCCCAAACCCCTTCCACCCGTCTCCATTGTTCCGACTTGAACCCGTACACGTCAGCGCTTCCATCAAATTGACCTTGGCTCTCCGTTCTGTATCCACTCACCACCCAGAACTCCTCTTCCCCAATCACTACACCTTCACATTCGTCTCGCTCTTGACTCAACTCCCCCAACTCAGTCCACTCGTCCGTTCTCAGATCGTAAACCCAAGCGGTTCTTGACGCGTTCTTGTTCTCGTCATGCCCGCCCGCAACAAAAACCCGACCTCCACATGCCCCGATTGCAAAGAAGGATCTTTTTGAAGGCATATCCTTCCCTTGTCTCCATTGCTGAGTCACGAAATCGTAGATGAACACATCAGTAACCGGATCGTACATCACCGGGTCCCACCCGCCCATCACCACAAGCTTACCTTCACAGCTTGCTAATTGGCAAAACAAAGGCAACCCGTTTAGGTACTTGGGAATCGGGGCGAGTCTATCCCAACTCTGACTCACCGAGTCGAACACAGCAATTCCATAACTCGATGATACAGATACACTCGGGTTTTTAGGTCCATTCTGGATTGCACTATTAAAGACTAGAAGCAAGCAAGCGAGTTTCTGGGTGTAGCCTAACCTTTTTCGGTGGTAATAAAAATCTAGGCTTTGGAGCAATTCCCGCCATCGATGACAAACTCGGAAGGCGAGTCTGTGAGCTGTGTAGGGTAGCCGAGATAAGCACTCAAGACCAAGTTCTTCAGGTAAACCCGGAAGCAACTCGGTTGAAAACTCAAATGTCTTCATTTCTTAAAGTTTTAAGAGGGTTTAGCTTTTGTGAAATGCCATTGAAACATTGGAAACAAAGCTATCATCCATCTCTTCTTTATAACAGTCAGTTAGGTCGATAACGGAAAACCTTCAGCTGTTTGATAAGTGACACGTGTACGTTTCAGTGGACTTAATGTAACTGTAGAGAGATATTTTGACTTATTTGGTATGGCAGTGGCAGAGCGGATAAGTGCAAACTAAGGGATCGCACGTGGCTGTATTTCCATTTGAATTTTAAACTTCTTACCATCTGTCTTAGTTGTATAACAACTCCAGTTCAACTTCCGGTATCCATACCTTTTTTTTTTTTTTCTAATTACCTATAATTTACTCCAATTTTTCTTTTTAACTCTCTCTAACTTATAAATAAGAAAACAATAAATTTCAGCACACTCAAACTTAAATCTTTCTATATTAATAACAATATTCACTAATTATAATTATAACATATTAAAAAAATATTTTCAACACAAAAAATATACAAAGATATTTGTTTTCAAGTTTTCTTCAATATTTCTCCCCGTCTTCTTTCTCATAACTAAAAAAATAGAAAGACAAGACGAAATCACATCTACATTACTTCTCATGTATCTAGATCTATATGTATCTTGTATCTTGTTTTGACATATAATTATTAGTAATAGATGTACGTAAACTTACATATTGAATATAAATATTAGAAGGAAAAGACAAAATATAAGAGAAGAAATCATAGTTCCTCAAAATCTTAGTGTTTTTTCCAGGAAACATTGCATTTTGGCTGAAAATCTACTTTTATCTTTTCCTTTAATATCCGTAGTGACAAAAAATGATAATGGACAATGAAAGCATTAGATGTCGACCATAAGTAAAATCTTCTAGAGAACAGCAAGAACGGCAAACACGGATGACGAAATTTGCCAGACCTTAAAGACAATGACCACTGATTCAATCAATTTAAAATTTCCCTCCCCTTCTATCTTTCTTTTTAAATATTCTTATTCATCACACATTTAAATAAATGTAGAAAAGATAAAAATATTATATTTGTTTCAAGTAGGATTAGCATTTCTTTCTTTTCGTGTTATGCACTAAGGTGCATAATGGCCTGGTTTGCATTTGTAGTGGTCTTGTGATTCATCGAATACACATGAATTCTGATGTTTAAAAATGTAATATTTAAAAGTTTGAAGGTAAAAAATAAAAATTAAATTGAAAAATATATAAAAACTCTAAAAACTAAACTTCTCATTTATCAAATTTATTTATAAATGACATCCCTCATCTCATCAACTTAATTTATTATCTTTTATATGACAATGCATTAAATATAGGGTAAACTGAAAAAATAGTCATTCTTGTTTGTCTTAGTTTACATTTTAGTCTCTTATATTTGAAATGTTACGTTTTAGTCACTTACATTATCGTTTTGTTTCGAAGTGGTTCCTTTGCCGTTAAGCTCTGTTACCTTTCTAACGGTTGTCCTATGTGGCAATTCAAATGAGTTTTAAATGTCAAATTGGATGTTCAATTGGGATGAGAATATGTTTTTATTTATTTTTTTATGAAAATAGAATACAAATTTTTACCCTAAAACCTAATTTTATCCTGTTTAAAAAAAAGCAATAGTTGGTTTTTGGAAAATTACCATAAGAGGTAAAATAAGACCAAAGTGGTGAAAAAGATGTTGAACCCAAGTTGGGGTGAGGAATTCATTTTCAAAGTAGACAATTGGAGAAAATTTCCCAAAATCCAGCTATTGCTTCTTTATAATTAGGAGAAAATTAAGTTTTAGGGAAAAATTTTATATTCTATTTTTTTTAAAAAAAAACTTATTCTCATCTCAGCTAAACATCTAAGTTGACATTAAAAATTTATTTAGACTGCCATTAAAGAGATAACAGAGCTTAACGACAGAGTGACCACTTCGTAACAAAACGATAACGTAAATAATAAAACATAATATTTCAAGCATAAATAACTAAAATGTAATATGAGACAAACAAAAGTAACTATTTTTATAGTTTACCCTTAAATATAAATTCACATTTATATGCTTAACAAGAGTATGTTTTTTCTCCAAAATTTCGTAGCTATAGAATTTGTAAAATTCCATCCAAATTAACCCTAAAATGGAATACCCAATGGTAAAAATTGAAGCTGTTTTCGTAAACAAATGTTTCCATGAAAAGCAAAAAGAAAAGCCCGATGTTTAAAGCTTAAACCTTGACATCTGACCAAACATTGAGAATACCTTACAACCATAACATATGGCTCAATAATTTAAAGCTCTGTACCAAAATGAAATCACTTCTCATTATTAGCATTCGGCTTTCCTTTTTGGACATAATTGATTGGGTTTAGTATGCTCCAAAAAATAACCCATATATGACTTAATTTTTTTATTATGATTATTTTTAAGGTCATCCATCAAAACTCTTTTAAACTAAAGTCGTTATAATAATCATTATAAATAATAATAAGCAATGAAATATGTTAAGCTTCCAAAATAAAAGAAGAATTATGGGCACTAAAATATGTATATCAACATTGTTTTACTTTTATCTTTTGAGCTTCAAGCTTATTTTCGAGGGTTTGGGAAGATTAACTCATAGTTAGTTAATGTCATCTCCGATAGAATTGTACCTCTATGTGAAGACTAACTCATAATTGGCTAGTGCAAATGTCCTTATCTAATAGAATTGTGCTTCTTAATCGTTTATTTGATTTATCATCTTATTATCATTAAGCGCTGTTATTAAATTTTGACAATTACATATTATCTAGATATCTCGTTTCTTGTGCTATCTATGTGTTTGTGGAATTTAAATCCTTTAACCCAGTAATTATATTGAGCTAGGCTCTTCATTGGTATAGCAATTTATATAATTTACATACAAATCCTATATAAAATGAAGGAAGAATTTTCAAACATAAACTTGAAATCCCCGAAGAATGTTGAAGAAAAATCATTTATAATTTACAGAATTTTATAATTTAGTAAACGTATAATCGACAATGGGTGTGTGGTCAGCTGAAATTGAAAGCAATAAGGATTTGTTGGAGAGGGTTTTCAGCAAAGACTGACCCCAATCTCCATCCTTATCAGGAGAAGGGTTCTAGAAGAGCAATTTGAAGCCAGTTAACCGAAAGGGTGGCATATGGTGGGGGTGTGGATATTTTGTCATTTTCGTTACCTAAAGGGATTCCTCCAACGCCTTCAATTTGACAAAAGGGACAGTGGCCCCCTATTCCAGAACAGCAATGCACTCCATCAATGAGGGTTCTTCGCCTCCCTTTTCTTCTTCAAATGGCAAATATACCCGCTTCCATACTTTTCAAGTAAAGAAAACTATATGAAAAAAAAAAGAGTAAAAATATATAATAACAAATTTTTTAACACAATCAATATTGAGTTTCTTACCCAGGGTTTTCTTTTATCCAGTTAGGTGCTTAAAAATTGTTTTTAAGACTTAATTTGGTGTTTAAAATTTATTTTGGTCTAGTTAAGTACTTGAATTTGACTTTTTTTAGTCTAAATTAGTGCTTACAGTATATAATTTATTTGAACCAATTTGAAATATGAAGCCAAGTTCAAGTACTAATTTGAACAAAAAATCCAAACTCATTGCTCATGTACCTAATTAGACCTAAAAAACCCTTAAATATCAATTTAAAATTTGAAAGCCAAGTACTTTAAAATAAATTATCCAAAACAATTCAGACTTCAATAGGATATTTGTATAAAGATACCAAAGAATTATTTTAGCTAAGGATTCACTAATCGTGTATAAGGAGATTTTGAAGAGTGACTAGCATAATTGTTGGAAACTCAAGTCTATCTTATTGGACTTTCTCTTGGTTAAGACTCCCCATGTGCATTTTGAATTTGTAAGAAGATATGTTAATTTGACTGTTGATTGGGTGACTTCTTATTATAAGAAGGAGATGTGCATTTTTGACTGATTATACTAATCACCATCTTTTTTTGTCTATATTCTAGACAATAATGACCTACTAGTCCCGTTTGATTAAGTTTTTTAGTTGCTATGTATGGTAATAGAATTTTTTACGTTAAATGAATTACTGTTTGATAAAAATATTATAAAATTAATTAAATAAAAAATTCTAACAAGAATAAATCAACGCAAATAGAAAAGTAAGATTAAGACCTGGAGGTATTTGAATCAGTAACTTAAAATTATGTTTCAGTATTTGAACCAAGATTTGTCAAGAGTGGCTTTTTGTAAAGTGGCTAAAATTATGAACCCTCAAAAAAGGGTTCTAGAAGCTGAGAATGATTGTCATCAAAATCTTTTTGCTTTATTTGTCACATTCAGGGTTCATGATTTGCGCTGTGAATTATTATATTTAGACCCAAGACGAAAAATAATAATAACTTCGATCTGTAATTAGGCCCCACGTCCTTTTCCTCTTTTCACTATTTTCTTTTATTTTGGCATCTTCTATTATTATTTGCGGCTGAAATAATATTTATATTAAATATATAATTACGTTAACAGCTCTTAAAATAACAATCATCAAAATTAAATGCTTTTAACTTTTAAATAAATTTAAGGCATATTTAAATTAAAAATAATCAACTACTTATCATTTAATAAAGTATATTTTATTTTATTTATTATAATATTATATTTATCATATAAAAAATATTTTTAAAATAAAATAAAATGTTTAGAATTTAAAATTTTTTAATTTAAAATCTGTATTTATCAAACAATCTAATTATACTTTTATATAATATATCAAATAATTTGATAATTTAAATTCAGTCTTAATATTTTAAAACTTAAATTTTTTTTAGTTTATTATAGAACACCTAAATCTTATATTTAAGTTTTAATTTACTTCACGAAAATAAATAGCACAATACCCAATTTGTCTTTTTTTTTCTTCTTTTCATTATGTAATACAAGTTTTAGGCTTTTTTTTTCTGAATAATCTCTTAATTTATAATTTAAAATTTTTTTGAAATTTTTTATTGGTCGATGAAAAACACTTTAAAAATTTCAAACAATATTACAGAACTGAATACTTAAATTTTTTATCAAATGTTTTTCCTGAAATTTAAAAACTAAATTGTTGAAGATGAGTTTGAATAAAAATATAATCATAGTATCATCTCATAATTAGTTTGAATAAAAATAAATGTTGTATTAAATCCAATTAGAAAAACTCAATGTTATGGTGTTTTTTAATCTAAAATTATAAGTTAAGTCGGATCATAGATGTTTACCCAAAACGAAATACAGAGACAATGGATATCAAATGAACCATAAGGCGGACCTTCCCTAGAAGTAAACCCAATTGTTGATCCATAGTCGGACTCGGGTGGCCTAATGAAGAATAACCCATAGTTTTTAATTCCTGAAATTCATCTATAACTATAATCTTCTTCAGCTTTACCAACGCGGTCCCTCGACTCACTCGGACGAACGCTTCAACAAACTCACCTCACTGTCATGTGTCTCTTCGTTTCCCAGCATTTACATCTCCTTTAACTGATTCACACTCTTTCCAGCTACATCTCTGGACAAGGTATTCCTTCCTTTTTCTTTTTGTTTAAATTGTGTACGGTTCCTAGGAAAGGCATTTGGATGAAATAATTTGTCTTTTTTATGTTTAATAATGCTCTTGTTAAGTGTTTTTAGGCATGTGAAGCTTAGCTGGAAGAAATTTGGTTAATGATTAACGATAAACTTAGAAAGATGGAATTTTACTTGATTGCAATTGCCTTTCATGTTGTATCTGAATAAGCATGCTTGATTAATGACTGTTAATACAAAGATTGCGGGGACTGTGCCTGTGATGAGATATTGTCTGCTTCGAAGGTGAAGACCGTTCTCACGGTTTTTTCCTTTGAGAAAAGGCACCTCATGAGGGAAAGTATTTATCATAGTACAGTTATTGTCTAGTAGAGTGGATGGCTTTTCCCATCTCAACACTAGCGTCCTAGGATGTGGATTGTGTTTTTGCTAAGGGCTAAACCATCTAGAATAGTTCCCATAGACAGCATGGTTGTTGTGTTTTTGTAATCAATTTATTTATATAGGAATCAGCTTCGATAGGGGAAGCATTTTAGGTGTACAGATTCAAATTTCTGATTTTGAAAAGGAAATACGAGTGTTTCTCCATGTCTTATTTTTAATTGTCATCTCTGTTCAGCAACTGAGGCTTGTCAGGAAATCGAAGTGTTTAGCAGTTGAATATGTTTATATAAGGTGTTCAAGAGTCTGAAAAATGTTACTGTACTATAATTGCTTGGAACTGACTTACTAAAAACATAATTTGATTCGTCACAATTTTTATATAATATTGTCTCAATGATTTCCATTTTGTGGTTTACTAATTCCAGTTTGCTTGCTGGATTGCTCCACAAGGTGATGTTTGTATGACAATTTTATAAGCTTGTCCTTTGTGGTAATGACCTTTTGTAATGCTTTTCTAATTGAAACTCAGTGATACCTTACGAACTTGATAAGAGTTTGCAGGCTTGGAAGGAATAATCTCGTTTCTATATAGAATACGAGATATATACCATGCCAATCAAATTGTCATAAATTTTGAAATAGCAACATTATTGTTTTTATCAAGTATGCCTAGGGATTGAGAATTTTAAGAAGCATTTTTTGCATTGTGGAGATTTATCTCGAAGCAAATGATGGGTATTACACATTGTTTCTGATGAAAAGCTGATAAAATCTTAAGTTTCATTCTCCGGAGTAAAATAATATCATGGTGCTTCTGTTTTGATGGTTGAGATGAGATAAAATTTTCCCTTGTGGTTTGTTTCATTGTTTACCAGCTTGTTCTCAGGGGGCAGTTAACAGTCAGTTGATAAATTTTACTAGCAAAGTTCAAAATAACTTTTTTGAACTTTTGTTTCAATCTGGAGAATTAAAAATTTCCTCTCATCATTGTTCTAGATGTTCCATGGGGATGGGTTTGCATAGTATGATCAATGATCATCAAAATATGTGTGAACTCATATGCATAATTTGTCCTCTGTGTAAAGCAGAATGCACCATAATGATAATAGTCACTCTTTCTAAACCAAAGGGATCAGAGTACTGTTTAACACTTTAGGGATCCCAAATTGTTCTGATTTTAGCTTTCATGTTGAGTAGTTGGAAAGGTGCTTGCTTTGATTTGTTCTGTGATTGTAAGTTATGATTTCCTGTTGCACATATTTTGTGGACAATTTACACTTTGGTGCCGACCAAATTTGTTGAAGGAAGCAAAAGGGCAAGTAAATTAATTTGTTTGACATTTACTTTTAAGGTCTTTTGTACCAGCTGCCTGGACCAGGAGATCTCGTGGTGAAGCTGAAAATCAACCCAATAGGAAAACCATAGAAACAAGGTAATTTATTCTTTTCCGAGCCTGAAAAATGTATTGGACTTTCAATTTAAATTTCTTTTTCTGATTTTGTTTTCTCGGATGGAAGAACTCAAATCAAACCTAGTTCTTCTTTACTAAAAAAATGTTGATAAGAAGATTAAAAACCCTGCTTAAACCCTTGTCTGATCCTCACCTCCGTCTCATAGCCACCGAGTCAACTCAAAATCAACTCAGCAACCGATCTAACTGTCTCAATCCCATAGCTCCAATAAACCAACCCACTCTTCTGAAAGTCTGTACCATCCTCTACCAACAGCAAAAATCGCCTGACTCACGCCTCCACTCATCCCTCTCTTCTTATAATCCTTCTTTCAACCCTGAATTCTTCCTTCAAGTTTGCAACACTTTTCCATACTCCTGGCGCCCCATCTACCGATTCTTCCTTTACACCCAAAAAGTCCCTCACTTCACTCACAACTCCGTCACCTTCAATAAAATGTTGGATGTCATTGGAAAATCCAAAAACATTGACCTTTTTTGGGAAAATTGTCAGGAGATGGGAAAACTTGGTTTGGTCAATGATAAGACCTTTAGGATAGCTTTAAAGACCCTGGCATTAGCTAAGGAGTTGAAGAAATGTGTGGGTTTTTTCCATTTGATGAATGGGTTTGGGGTCGGATACAAGTTGGAGACTTTAAATACAGTGGTGGAAAGTTTATGCAAGGATAAGCTTGTTGAAGAGGCAAAGCTTGTTACTTTCAAGTTGAAAGAGTGTGTTGAGCCAAATGGGGTTACTTATAAGTGGTTGATATGGGGGTTTTGTGATGTGGGGAATTTGATTGAGGCCTCAAAAATTTGGAATCTGATGGTGGATGAAGGGTTTGAGCCTGGTGTTGAGGTTGTGGAGACAATGATTGCGGCACTTTTTAAGACTAATAAATATGATGAAGCAATGAAGGTTTTCCAAATGATGAGAGTTAAGAGAATGCATGATTTGGGGCTTTCAAGTTATAGGCTTGTGATCAAGTGGATGTGTAAGAGAGGCAAGATTGAGCAAGCCCATGGGATGTTTGAGGAAATGTGCCAAAGAGGGATCCAAGCTGATAATTTGACCTTGGCTTCGATTATTTACGGGCTTTTAGCAAGAGGGAGGATTAGAGAGGCTTATAGGATTGTGGAAGGAATTGAGAATCCGGATATCAGCATTTACCACGGACTAATAAAGGGGCTTTTGAGGTTGAGGAATGCAAGTGAAGCAACACAAGTGTTTAGAGAGATGATAAAGAGAGGGTGTGAGCCTATAATGCATACATATATCATGTTACTGCAAGGTCATCTGGGGAAGAAAGGGAGGAAAGGACATGATCCATTGGTGAATTTTGACTCAATATTTGTTGGGGGCTTGATTAAGGCTGGAAAGACAGTAGAGGCTACCAAATATGTGGAGAGAACAATGAAAAGAGGAATGGAAGTGCCTAGATTTGATTACAATAAATTTTTACATTACTACTCAAATGAGGAAGGTGTAATGATGTTTGAGGAGGTGGGCAAGAAATTAAGGGAAGTGGGGTTATTTGATTTGGCTGATATATTGGAGAGATTTGGGCAGAAAATGGCCACTAGGGATAGGAGGAGAGAGAGGGCAATTGATCCATGAGAAGGACCTTGAAAAACTGAAAAATTGTAGCCTAAGTACATACCTTTTGGTTGAAGTTGCTAATTATATTGAAACCCAATAATGGTACAAGACTACAACATATTGTCCTTGTGTATGTTGGACCTGCAAGTGTCATCAAACTTTGAAGCAAAGACTTAGTAGAGGTGTATCACATTTCCCTTTTGCTATATTACTAAGACTATGCTTTCCAACTTTCGGTGGGGTTCTGGTATCTCTTTCCAAGCTTTGGCTACAACCCATCTTGCTCCTTGTTCAGTAGCCAAATATCGGACCTCTTGAGGCTCCAAACTCTATACTGTTGGTATGTAGTTCAGTCTCTTGAAAATATCGTCGTTAGTTTGCTGACGTGATACAGACTTATTAACTTTTGAAAAATGCTAGCTAATAACCTCTTGGCTTAGTGTTAGGTTCTTGTGTTGTGTGATACGAGATCTTTGGTTCAACCCTTAGCAGTATTATCTCCTACCTCCAATTAGAGAAGAAAAACAAAAACAAAATGTGAGGTGACATTTGTGAAAATTCTGATACCTAGGTTTTATTTATAGGATGATTTCAATTATTTTTCTATGTAGTATTTATGACCATTCAGCCATCAGCTCTTAAGTTTGGTCTATGATACCATCAAAATTTTAATTGGCTCCATTAAAATAAATAAATAAATTTGAGAGGATTTGGGTTGGGTACTATGCTAGCAGCATGTGTAAAAAATGTAATTCATTCTTTAATTGACTGATTATGATTATTTATGAGAAATTTAGCATGATTGCTATTCGTATTGTATAATGCAATCAACCTAGGGTGGTGGTTGGTTTTTTTGGTTACATGTATGATGCAATCAAGGAACCCCTGTTTGAAGCTAAGCTTAGCTTGCCATTTCTTTTCTTTATTCAATTTCCTCTATTTTCTTAAGAATTTCATCCAATTCCCTAAGCTGTCCTCTATCACAAAGGAAACCCAACTTCCATTGTCATGAGCATCAATTAATTAGAAGGCTCACTAAGATGCATAATATTTTGTTATTTTAACTATACATGCATTCATTTGTGCGTGCATGAGTGAATCATTAACCAACTTTGCAAACAAACATAAGCATGAACCAAGCCTACTGCTGCCTATGTAATTTTACTAATCATTTGTTTTTGAATGAATGATAATGGAACCCTTGAAGAGTTATTAGAAGTCATTACATCTGCACAGCTTGGAGTCCAGGACAAACCTGTAAAGCCATTTCATGTCTCGTCATGATCGGGAAAAAAGAAAGAAAGATCCAAATCCCATTGAAAATGATGCACCAAGAAGAGAAAATGGAGAGCATTATGATCCTATGAAGTATTTCTTAGCCAATCCCCAAGCTTTGACCTTGATCTCAGATCAAACACCTTTGCTGTCTCAAGATATGACCACCATTGACTTTTTCTGGTATTTAATGGCCCATCTAAATATTCCAGTAAAAAAAAAGCGTTAGACATTTTGTACCCAAGAAACCAATTGCAGGGAGTATGACCAGAGCCTCGTGCCACCATTGATGAAAACAAGTACATTTATTGGTCTCATTCAAGATTTCATCGGAATCTCTATTTGATTATTTGACACACTACAATACTTTGGCAATACCTCGCTAATTGTTTTTATTTTAAGAAGGTTAAAAATTAATACTTTCCATTTTGGTTTTAGAATTTCTTTCGAAAAAAAATTCATTTCAATTTATGTTTATTTACTTTAAAAAATTTGCCAATATATAAAAAGAATTTATTAATATTTAAAAATTAAAATATTTTTATTAATTTTATATTTTCATTAAAAAATGTACTCTTCATATTATTTAATATTTGAATGAAAAAATTTCAAACACCATAATTATTAAAAGTAATAATGATTAATGTTGTATCATAATTAAAAGCGTAAAAATGTTAATAAAAATTAATTTTTAGATGAAAGCTTGGCTCTTTTTATTTAAGTTCATATATTAATATGTAATAAAATATTAATTATATTGTTTGAATGATAAATTGTAGACCTAAATACATTTTCAAATGGCCTTATTCATGGTTTTAACATGAATATCAATTTAATTTTATATGGATTAATATTAAAAATAATATAAATTTAAAGTACATTTTCACTCAGAGGTGTTATGGGTTAGGTTGACTTTAAGTAAAATATTGACACAATTTATGTTTACTCTAACCTAACTTGATCTAAAATATAAACTTAACATATTACCTAAGTTTATTCATGTTTGTAAATGATTAACACAAACCATTTTAAGCCTACTTATACCAAATTTTAACATATTTGTTATTTTTAATTTAATATTTAATAATCTTAAATACTTTTTTCATTTATTAAAATTATATATAGGTAATTTAACAATTTTTATGGTATGCTTTCATTATAATATTATTAGTTACTATAGATTTAATTTTTATAATATAAAAATTACTTTAACATATAAAAATAACATAAAATAATATATAATATATAATATATATAGAAAATGTATTAAGCGGAGCTCAACTCTTGAATGCTTTAGCTTCAACTTTACCTATATTTTAAACGAATTTAAATTTTTCTACGAGATTTTATGAACAGGCATAGTTCAAAAATTATATCTTACCAAATATTTCTTCTTTTTGTACAGTGGCCAGAAGTCCAACCACAACAAAACCAAATGAAAACATAGCTACAAAACCAGCAACAAACGTCATGGCCACTATCGTCGGAGAAGAATGCTTGGGAAGGCTGTAAGTCGACGGCAAAGACGGATGCACCTTTCACTGGCATGTTACGCCTTCGGAGGAAGGCCATGCCACAACAACCCATAAAAGGAGCCCTGTCAAACACCATGGTGCTAAAGGAGCCAGTGGTAGAGGAGCATTTCATTGCCGAAACGACTACAACCACCAGTCGCAATATTTGGTACGATGAGACCCGGGCTCCAACAAGCTCCGTTCAAGGGAGGTCCATGGTGAAGGCGGCGCCTAAAAGACAGAGAGTAGGGTAACCGAATAAAAGGGGGGACACCAGGCCAGGAGCTGTGAGTGGGAGGAGAACCTCCGCAAGATGGCTGACAAAAAGCTCTCAGATCGCCGGCGGAAGTATGACGAACGAGAGGGGGAGGATGCTGAACATTATTCTGCTGGAGGAAAATAAAGAACAAACAAAAAAAAAAGGGAGAGGAGAAGAAGAAGGCTATACGACGGGAAGCAGAAGGCCGACCGTGTCGGCGATCACGACGAGAAAAGGGACGCTACTCGAGAGAGAAAAGAAAAATGAAAGAAAAAGTTTTAAAAATAGTGTCCATACAATCCATATTGAAGGCTTTATTGGAATGGTTGGTATGGCTATGGTTATATAGTTAGGGTTTGTGAAAGAGAAGAATATGTATTTCTCTTTTGAAGACTCTTATCATGCACTTTCATGCTATGTTTATCTTTACAATTCTACAACATGAATGTGTAATCTCTTATTGAAATCAAGCATTCAAGCTTTCTTTGTAGAGGAAAACGTTGATAAAAAAAGAAGAAGAAGATAATAATGCTTATCAAGCATTATAAATACTAAATTATGATATATGAAAATATAAATTATATAACTAATATAAAATATAAACGAGACAAAATAATTCATAATATTTTTAAGTTTAAAATTCATTATGTGTGCAATTTTTAATTTTTTTTATATACAATATATATATAAAAGATAAAAATACTTTTAAAATAATATAATTTATTTTGTAAAGCAACGAAATTTAGTTATCACTTAACTGAGTTGGTACTTGAACTGAGTTAATATTTGATTGACTCGTGACACTAACTCAATTAAAAACTTAACATTTGGTATAAACTAAAATTGATATTTCATTAGCAAAAAATGCTTCTTATATCATTATACAAGAAGAGGTGTTCATTGGTCGATTGGCCTAAGTTGCCTAAACATACCCAAATGGCCTGTTTTATTGTTCAGAAAATAAAAAATAGTTTAAATTTAATTACAATAATATATAAATATAAATATAAAATTGACAAGCACTTACAATAAGAAAATCAATCCCGGATGGTCCAAAGCGACAAGCAAAAATTGACAAAAGAATCGAGCATTCACTAAACTAGAGAAGAGGACAACAAAATCATCCCTAAAATCACTTGTAAAACTAATGTTACATGTATAAGCAAGACTAAAAAATATGCTACAAGAGCAGGCAAAAACTTATAAAACTGAAAACTTACTAAACAATGGAAAAACAAACAAAAAAATATAAAACTTAAGACAACACGGGTCCAAATCGACTCATGAAATCATTTATTATTTTGAAATGCTCTCAAAATAAAAACATATTTAAAAGATGACGAAGAGCCACCCACTTTCCAAGGCCAGTAGAGTTTTAGCGAACGACCACTACAGCAAAACAAGTTTTTTGCGGCGTTTCTAGCGGCGTTTGTACAAAAAACGCCTTTATGGATTGAAAATTAGCGACGTTTTTCAGACGTCGCAAAAAGTAAAGCTGAAAGCCGTCGTTTTATGTTGAGCTTTAGTGTTATTAGCGGTATTTTTACAAAAGCGCCGCTATAGATCGACCATTAAAGGTGCTTTTTAAAAACGCTGCTATAGATCGAGCATTAGCGGCGTTTTTAAAGAACTAATGGTTGATCTATAGCGGCGCTTTTATAAAAACGTCACAAAATAATTCATCAACATGCCGTCTTTTTTTTGCCTTAGAGGCATTTAGCGGCGCTTTTTAACCAACACCGCTATAGGTCGAGCATTAGCGGCGCTTTTTTAGAAGTGCTGCAAAATATTTCATCAACATGACATCATTTTTTGTTGAGCCTTAATGGCATTAGCGACACTTTTTGAAAAACGCCGCTATAGATCGAGCTTTAGCGGCACTTTTTTAGAAAACGCTGCAAAAAATATTTTATCTGTGTATTTATTATTTTAATGGTTTATTTATATTACTTAAAATGCAATTTATTTTTAATTGAATATTTAAATTCTTCAAAAAAATAATAACACATAGAAAAAATTTTAAAATAAAAACATATAAAAATATATGTAAAAAATGAAAAATTTAAAATAATATTATTTAAAATAATTTTAAAACTTTTTGGGTATATGACTGATTGCTTGTCAATTTATGTATTAAATGAATTCTTATATAATCATAAAAGAGATAATATTAATTTTAAAATATTGAATTAATTATCATTATAGTTTAAGGTTTAAGGTTTATGGTTTAGCCGGGTATGTGGTTTATGATGAGTTAATATTTTAAGGTTTATGGATTATGGGTTTAGAATTTAAGGTTTAAGGTTTAAGGGTTTATGGTTTATGAGTTAATATTTTAAGGTTTATGGATTATGGATTATGGTTCAAAGGTTGAGGTTTAGAGTTTATAGTTTAGGGCTCAAGAGTTAAGGATAATGGCTAAGGGTTTAGGGGTTTATGGTTTAGGTGTTTTGGGGATATGGTTTGGTGGTTTGTGGTTTAGTGGTTTTGGGGACATGGTTTAGGGTTTAAGGCTTATGATTTAGGGGTTAGGGGTTTACGGATTAAGGCATTAAGGGGACAGGATTTAGGGTTTAGGGTTTAAGATAATTAGTGTTAAAAAATTTAATTAAAATTTGAAATACTATTATTTTAAATAACTTTAAAGTATTTTTGGGTATATGACTGATTTATTTAATTTATATATTAAATAATTTCAAATTTTCAAGATTTCAAATTTTATCTAATTCTTTTAAATATTAGTTAAATTTTAAAAAATTATTTATTTAAATGAAAAATTAAAATACTATTATTTAAAATAATTTTAAAGTTTTTTGAGTATATAACTGAATATTTTTTAATTTATATTGTTTTTTATTTATATATTAAATAAATTTAATTTTTAAAGGCATTAGCGGCGTTTTTTTATAAAAGCCGCAAAAGGTATGCAATCATCATGTTATAAACTAAACGGCGCTGTTTTATAGGATTTCTTAGTGGCTTTTTTTGTAAAGCACCGCAATAGGGTTTGGATTTAGCAGTGCTAGTGTATAAACGCCGCTAAAGATTAGTTTGTTTAAATGAAAACGTCGTCGTTTTAATGGTTTATTAGTGGCGTTTTGGTAAAATGCCTCAATAGTTTACACTTTTAGCGGCGCTATGATAAAAGTGCCGCAAATGTTAAATTATTTTAGGCAAAACAGCTTTGTTTTGCTGTGTTCTTTTTTACCCACACGATAACAATTAAACATTTTCACTACTTTCCCCAGTTCATTTCCCCTATTTTCCTTAGTCCCAAATCCGTAAAGTTTTATCACTCATTTCCCCTATTTTCCTTAGTCCCAAATCCGTAAAGTTTTATCACCCCTTTTTCCCCAATTCGACATCCGAAAATAACCCCTTCTTCCCTAATTTGAAATCCCTAAAATTCACCCTTCCCACTGGCCATTGATTTCCTTTCTATAGAAAATAGGATTAAGAAAAGTAAGGGTTTCAGAAGTTGGCTTTGGGGTTGAAGAAAATAGTTCAAGGTAAGATTTAAGTTATTTACTGATATTTGTGTATTAGTATCAGTTTGGTATGTTGAATGAAATAAAGAGTTGATTTTGTGTTCTAATTCGTAAGAGCTTCATGTTAATCTTGGCGGGGAGGTAGAATACGAGAAACAGGGTAAGAGAGAAATGAACAGAGTCCTACTATTTAGTGTTCAAATTGACATAAAGAGTTAATTTTTGTAAATCTTTCTGCGAAATTTGGTATTCAAACTGGAGTCATATCTGTGTGTACGGTTAATGTGTACTGTGTAGTTTTAGAACACTGACAGAACATGAGGTGAATACCATTAACTCGACACATGATGATCTTAAATTTTGAGTTTGAATAGCAGTACTCCAATGCTGTGGAATCCTCAAACTTGTAGGGTTTATTTTTCATTTCTTTCACGCTCTCTAATTGAAGCAGGAACCCGTCTTTCACTAGCTAAACTTGTAGGGTTTACTTCAATGCTACTTTCACTGCTGCTTCCATTAACTCGGTGTATTTTCTTTATTATTTGTATTATTCAACAGCTAAATAATTTTTTGAATATAAAATGAGATTTTGAAACAACTCAGTTTCTCTTTTTTTCGGCAGCACCAATGATGCTGTTTTGGAAGAAATGAAGAAAGAATACATGCTTCAAGAAAATCACAGAGGATCTGCAAGAGTCTAAGCTCATTCCCATTTCAAATATTGGATCATTTTACTTACTTTATATTTGCCATCTAGTTTTCTACCTTATGTTTTCTGTTATTTGTCATTCAGTTTGCTATGGTCCTATTTTGGTAAAATTTTATTACCATGTTCTTTTGTGCAAATTAGTTGTGAACAAGATAATATATAGTTTTGAAATGAAATATGGAAGCAAAACTGAATTTGATGCCATAGAAATCATTTCATTCACTAAACAGTACGGCTTCTACCTATAAATTTGTTTCAATTACCTGGTAAAGATTTGATTATGTTATTTTATTTTTAATATCAATTATTATTATTCTTATTTTTCATACAAACGTAAATTGGATAATAACACAAATATGGCTTTATTTCTGTAGCTTGCATGTCTATTAAAATAACAATAACGGCCGACTTTTTCTTCAACCTTATTTTAAATATTTTATTTTACTTTTAAATTACCTAATTAAATTAAATTTTATTTAAAGTTTTATTTTGAATATGTTAATTTAATTTAATTTAATCACGAAAAATATTTTGTCTACTTTTATTTTATTTTTAAATTACCTAATTAAATTAAATTGTATTTAAAGTTTTATTTTAAATATTTCATTTTATTTTAATTTAATCACGAGAAATATTTTATTTAATTTTATTTTATTGTTGAATCACCTAATTAAATTAAATTGTATTTAAAGTTTTATTTTAATATTTTATTTTATTTTAATTTAATCACGAAAAATATTTTGTTTACTTTTAATTTATTGTTAAATTACCTAATTAAATTAAATTGTATTTAAAGTTTTATTTTAAATATTTTATTTTATTTTAATTTAATCACAAAAAATATTTTGTTTACTTTTATTTTATTGTTAAATCACCTAATTAAATTAAATTGTATTTTTAAATATTGTTCAAAAAATTAGACTTGACTTACTTGGAAAATAATTTTTTTAATTTATTTTAAGGAATTAGCCCATTCATTCCTGAGTTGATTTAGCATTCATGTGATTCAATAAAAAATAACCATAATTGAGCACACATGATGGACTTAATTCAAAATAAATAATTAACCCTAAACTTGTAAATTTAATTTAATAACCAATTCTTCACTTCCCTTGTGTTTTCCCATCAACACAATCACAATCCCATCAACATAAATATATATCATATCTTACATAATTTACATAAGATAAACAACTTACATAATTTACATAACTTACATAATACATAAATATATATTATATCATAACTTACATAACTTACATAATATATAAATATATATCATATCATAACTTACATAACTTAATTATACTTATAAATAAACAACTTACCCTTGTAATTTATTGTCAACTTTAGATTTCAAGAACTACGAAATGGATAGGAGTTGGATGAATTTGTCAAGGGTAAGCAACGCCTATCGAAATGGAGTACAAAATTTTCTAAATTTCGCATTTCAAAATGCAAGCCAAGTGAATATGATTCTTTGCCTGTGTAAGAGGTGTGGCAACATCAATTGGCATTTTCGTGAAGTTGTCTATGAATATCTAATTGTTGATGGCTTTATTCGGGGGTATAAAAAATGGATTTTCCATGGAGAGTGTACATCTCGTGGAACTTCTTCAACGATTAATCCAACTTATCCTGATACTGCTTACCGTCAGTATGTTAGACAAGATGACATGGAAGGTATGTTGCGGGATGCATTTAATATGCATAGTCATGGTGAGCAATCGTTTCCACCTGACTTTATTGCATCTGATGATTGTAATATTGGTGGAAATATTTTTTACGAAACGGGAACAAGTGCAACTGATGAGGAGCCAAATGAAGAAGCGGCGAAGTTTTACAATTTACTTAATGAAATGAACGAAGAACTTTACGAGGGATCAAAATATTCGAAATTGTCTTTCTGCATTCGTCTATTTCACTTAAAATGTTAGGGAGGGTGGACCGGAAACTCTTTTACAATACTGCAAGAGTTTCTGAGAGAGATGTTTCCGTTTGCAAAAATTCCCCAGTCTTGTCAAGATATGAAGAGACTAATAAAAGATTTGGGCCTTGGGTAGATAAAATTCATAGTTGCCCAAATGACTGCATGTTGTACTAGAGTGATCAGAAAAACCAACAATCTTGTCATGTTTGCGGTAAGTCTCGTTGGATGAATAGGAATACAAAAGATGTGAATGCGGATGAAAGTGGGGCACAGTTAAGAAATAAGCTAGTCAAGGTTTTGCGATATTTTCCCCTAATACCAAGACTTCAAAGGTTTTTCATGTCGTCAAAGATAGTCGATTCTATGAGGTGGCATAATGATGAATGGACCGATGATGGATTATTAAGGCATCTTGCTGATTCTTTAGCTTGAAAATCGTTTGACAGTAAATTTTCAAGCTTTGCAAGCGATCCTCGAAATGTAAGGCTTGGGCTAGCAACTGACGGCTTTAATCCTTTAAAATCATGAGTACTTCCTACAATACTTGGCCTGTAGTGCTCGTTCCTTACAATTTGCCTCCATGGATTTGCATGAAGCAACCTTATTTTATATTATCTATGATTATCTCTGGAGAGAAAGGTCCTGGAAATGATATCGACATTTATTTGCAGTCACTTATTGAAGAGTTAAAACAATTATGGTCAGGGGTTGAGACATATGATATGTTAAGAAATGAGAACTTCAATTTACGTGCAGCTTTGTTGTGGAAATTAATAATTTTTTGGCTTATGCCAAGTTATCTGGTTGGAGTACCAAAGGATGTTATGCTTGTCCTTGTTGCGCTGCGCAAACATATTCGAAATGGTTATATAATGGGAAGAAGTTCTATTATATGGGGCATCGTCGATGGTTGGACGGAAATCATAGATTTAGATTTCAGGGGACTTTATTTGACGGTACTAAAGAGTTTAGAGAAGCTCTTATGTAGACTATTGGATCCGAAATCTTGTTCATATTAAAAGATATGGATTTTAGTTATGGAAAGATGAATCAACCATCCAACATACAAACAAGGAGAAGATCGAGGGATGAATCTGATAAAGAGAATGATCCTAATGAGACGGATTTGTGGAAAAAAAAGAATTATTTTTTTTGAGTTGCCTTATTGGAAGCATCATATTTTACGACACAATCTTGATGTCATGCATATTAAGAAGAATGTTTGCGAGAATATCATCGAGACAATTTTGAATGTCGATGGAAAATCAAAAGACAATCTTCAGAGTCGACTTGATTTAGTTGACATGGGAATTCGGTTACCGCCTCCAATTTTTGCAATGTCGAAAGAAGGGAAAGAAGTGTTCTGCACGATGTTGAAGGATGTAAAGATCTCAGATGCGTATGCATCAAATATATCTCGATGTGTGAGTTTTAAAGATCGAAGACTATATTATTTAAAATCACATGATATCACATCTTGATGTAAGATTTACTGCCACTTGCTTTACGGTGCTGTATGTCAAAAAAGGTTACGTCCTGTATAATTGAACTTTCCAATATAATGAAAGCTATTTGTGGCAAAGTTTTGGATGTTGAATGTTAAGATTTCGACCCGATTAAGCAACAAACTAGAAAATAGCGGAATAAATTGAGAAATTAAACACATAAATTTAACGTGAAAAAACCCCTCCAAAGAGGATAAAAAACTACGGGCAAATATAATTTTACTATAATGACAAAAGAACGAAGAGTACAAAAAGATGGAGATAAAAACTAAACCCCGAAAACTCGAAAACAAAGAACCCACAAAACGTAAACACAAAATTCTCTAAATGTGTTATGAGTTCTAATCTCTAATGGGTATATTTTCTAATGTTGTAAAAGAGCCTATTTATAAGCTAAATTCATAGATCAAATAATAATAAAATAATCAAAACTAATCAGTGTTTGATTGAAACAGATAAACAGAGTTTAACTGAAAGATTATTTTTCAAATTTGACTGAAAATTGGAGTCATATTTAACAAATCTCCACCTTGACTCATATTTCCACAACGCCATCTTTGCCAAAGCCTGCCACGAGCCTATCTTGAACTATGCAGGGAATTAACTGAGTCAAATTTGTGCTTAAAAACTGGAAGACTTCTAGCCTTCGACTTGTACACTGCCAAATCAAAACTAACCCGGGTCTGATTTTCACGAACACAGTGCCCTAACTTTTCAAAACCTGCATCCAAAAGAGAACTTCTCTTCAACGAAATAGTCATACCTTTTTCCCTCCTATGACCAAGTTGCCTCCACTTCAAACAAGTTGACTTTAACTCCATAACGGACGAGGGACGTCCGATTTCACCGGTCACTGTATAACCTTTCAGAATATGAAGACTGCCGGTTCTTTTACCTTTTAACAAAATGAGAGCTCCACGAGATACTTTAATATCGCTCGACTCGATGTTGATTTTGCATCATTTCAAGTCTAAAATACTTAAGGAGATGAGATTCTTTCGTAAATCAGGTACATATCTGACATCTGAGAGTGTCCTAATCGTCCCATCGTGCATCTTAATTTTAACAGTACCAATACCAATTACCTTACTAGATGAATCGTTTCCCATGCGCACAACTTCACCTTCAATCAAACTGTATGTGGAGAACTATTCTCTATTGGGACACATGTGGAAAAAACATCCTGAATCTAGGATCTACTCGGACGTGAGCTTAGTGTTATCACTTGTTGACACTAACAAGAAATCATCCCCATTTTCATCGGCCAAATTAGCACCAGCTACATCTTCCTCGTTACTCTCAGCAGCTTTTTATTTCGCAGTTTATAACAATCTGCTTTGACGTGACCTAACTTTTTACAATAGCAACACCTTTTATCTTATTTCTTTGATGCTACCAAAACGGAAGCTTGCCTATCTGTCTTGCTATCCAAATGAAGCTCATTGTCGAGTTTGTCTCTATTCAACAAATGCCTATTCACATCTTCGAACGAGAGTTTGTCTCTGCCATAAATCAGGGTCTCCCTGAAAGACTTGTATAAAGGGGGTAAAGAGCACAATAATAGCATAGCCTGATCTTCATCGTCAATATAAACCTCAACATTCTTTAAATCATTTAAAAGAGTAATGAATTGACTGATGTGATCTCTAAGAAGCTTACATTCGTTCATGCGAAACGTAAATAGACGTTGTTTCAATACTAAACGGTTAGCTAGAGACTTAGTCGCATAAAGAGTTTCTAACCTTTTCCACAAGGCAGATAAGGTCTTCTCCATCAATACCTCCTGCAATACCGTATTCGTGAGGCACAACTGGATTGCAGATAAAGCCTTTTCATCAAGCTCTTCCAATTCTATTTTATTTAGATTCTCAAACTTTTTCCCAATAACAACCTTTTTCAAACCGAATTGAGCTAGAATTGCCATCATCCGAACTTGCCACATATTGAAATTTGTCTCACCATCGAACTTCTCAACTTCAAACCTTGTTGTTGCCATCTCTGAACGGGCTGATCTATGAAAATTGAACTAGCTCTGATACCACTTGTTAAGATTTTGACCCGATTAAGCAACAAACAAGAAAATAGCGGAATAAATTGAGAAATTAAACACACAAATTTAACGTGGAAAAACTCTCCAAAGAGGATAAAAAACCACGGGCAAAGATAATTTTACTATAATGGCAAAGGAACGAAGAGTGCAAAAAGATGGAGATAAAAACTAAACCCCGAAAACTCGAAAACCCGAAAACAAAGAACCCACAAAACGTAAACACAAAATTCTCTAAATGTGTTATGAGTTCTAATCTCTAATGGGTATATTTTCTAAGGTTGTAAAAAAACATATTTATAGGCTAAATTCATAGATCAAATAATAATAAAATAATCTAAACTAATCAGTGTTTGATTGAAACAGGTAAACAAAGTTTAACTGAAAGATTATTTTTCAAATTTGACTGAAAATAGGAGTCATATTTAACATTGAATAACTTGAAAAAGTATAGGATCGAGCCGCTTTGACTTTATGCAATTTGGAGAAAATCTTTTCACCTTCCTTCTTCACTATTATGGTGCACTTGGTAATCCATCTCCCTCGTGAAGCAATAATTAAAGGACCAGTTTTCTATCGATGGATGTATCCTATAGAAAGGTGCTAATTTATTTGTAAAGTATTCATTCATTCACCTCTATACATTTAGTTACAACTTTTGATAATATTGTATATCGTATTTAGGTTCCTAAGCAAATTGATTTCTTATAGTCGAAATAAGCGTTATCCAGAAGGATCAATTGCTGAAGGCTACTTGGCAGAGGAGTGTATGACCTTCTGTTCTAGATATTTAGAAGATGTTGAAACAAGATTGAATAGACCAAGTAGAAATGCTGGGCTCAATGATCCCAACTTTGCCGAAACTTATTTATTTCAAAGTTATGGAGAACCAATTGGTAAAGTTGAAATTGCAGAATTAGATGAAAGATCTTGGGTACAAGCACATAGATATGTTCTTTTTCACCACGATTCAATTGAACCATTACGCAAGTAAGTTCTAGAATATGACAAATATTCATCGTTTTTATTTGTTTATTTTCTAACCAATTAAACCTCTTTTTAACATAGTGAGTACAAACAAATCTTGAGATCTCGTTCATGCTCCCGAAGATTACAACAACGAGAGATTAATAAGTTATTCACAGAATCTTTCCATGAATGGTTAAGCCAAACGGTATGCAACTCAACCTTTTATTGACAAATAATAATATTTTCTCATAACATTAATAATTACTCAATTTACTTTTGATTCAATAGGTTTGGAGTGGGAAGGACGTTAATGACGAAGTTAAATGGCTTTCTCAAGGCCCGAATAGAGTAGTAAAAAGCTATAGTACCTTTATCATCAATGGATTCAGATTTCATATGAAATATTGCGAGAAATTGAGGAGAACTCAAAATTGTAGAATAGTTGTTAATTCTTCAATTACAAATTATGCTAGTGCTAGGGACAGTAATCCCGTTGAGGGAAATGTGGAGTATTACGGACTTCTTACTGATATTATTAAGTTAGATTACTATGGAAAATGGAAAGTTGTCTTATTTCGATGTGATTGGGCTGATGTTAATACTGCTCGCGGAATTAAAAACGACCAATTTGGTTTTACAATGGTGAATTTCTCTCGATTGATTCACACTGAAGAACAATTGATAGACGAGCCGTATGTATTTTCTTCTCAAGTAAAACAAATTTTTTACTCAAAAGATCCAACTAATGAGGGTTGGTATGTTGTACTCCGAAACACCCTTAGAGACTTGTTTGACATGGGCAATAGAAGTAGAGATGACATCGTCGAAAGATCAGAAACTTTGCATTTTCCAGAACAAAACTTAAATGAAAATATCCTTAGCACTAGTACACAATTTCAATGGGTTCGTCAGGATGTGGATGAAGATATTTACGAATCATGATGTCGTAAGATTTTACGATTTTTTAATTATATGTAATATTATAATTTTAATCTTACTCATGTTATATAATTTCACTATTTTATATGTACTATTATTGTTGTAATTTGTTACTCAAATTTCAATTATTTTATGTGTATTGCAGGAAAAATACGTAGAAGAAGATTACAAGATTTAAGTATTGTCCAGAATACTCCAAATTCGGAAGAAGCAAATAGTGAACCGTAGACAGTTATTGGATCTTTGAATGTGCCGGAGACACTTGACGAGCCTGCAGAATTTCAAAGTAATGTTAAGTTTATTTTACATGTGTGTTGACTTTTATTATTGATTTTTTTCATTTATAATATAAATAATAACGTATCGTTTTTCAGCTGAAAGTGGTGAGACGCGCAGAGGTCGAGGACATACTCTACTTAAATATTTATACGACTTAAATTCTGTCGAGCGTGTCAAAGTAAGTAGAAACAGTCATGGTCAGCCTGTTGGATCTGAGGCTCGACTTTTAGCAGGCTATTTGGGCATTATAGCACGAATTGCTAATATGTTGCCCATCAATTACGAATCATGGCATCACATGCCTGATAGCAATAAAAATCAAGCTCTCGATAATATTAAGGTAACAAAACATCTAATTGTTATTTATAATACTTTGGTTTAAGTTTCATTTATATTTACATTCTAAACTTGTGTTTTTTTAGGAGAGATTTGCTTTAGAGGTCTCGGTGACTATATCAAGAAGGCATTGGGTAAAAAATGGAGAGACCATAAAAGCACTTTGAAGAAGCAATATTTTAAGAAAAACATAAGCCTCAAAGAAAAATTGCGAAATATCTCGCCGGGATTGCTGAGATACCAATGGGAAGATGCGGTTAGATTCTGGAATTCAAAGAAAGGAAAGGTTTTACGTACTTCCAAATTTTTATAAATTTTTCGGTATATAGTGTTTACTATATATGTAATAATAATTACATTATGTAGGACCGTGAGCGAGTTGGAACAAGTAGCAGGCAAAAACAAAAATTCACGCACACGGTAGAGTCAAGAAGTTTTGCTTTTGTTGCTGAGGCCGAGGTATTATGAATTTATTAATTCTATCAAATATTAATGACTTTTCTACTATTAAATAATATTTTTACTACTATATTGTAGGAAGTCTCATCTGGTCAAAAAGTTAGATGCCTTCAGCTTTTTGAGATTACACATAGGAAGAAAGATGGATCTCCTATAACATCCGAAGCTGGAGAAATTATGATATATTTACTTAATAAAATTTGATTTATTATAAACATTTGTAATGTTTAATTATAATGGTTTAATTCGTCGTTAGTAGTTTTAAATAATGTTAAGTTATGTTGCATTCCTTTTTATTATATATTTCGTTTCTAACTCTTTAATTGATTTATTAGGAGAAACTAAAAGAGAAGAAGGCGGAGTATGAAGCGATTGCTTCGACTGATAGTTCTGTTAATATTGAGAACATTGATAACAGAATTATTACTGAAGTTTTGGGTCCTGAAAAGTATAGTCGGATTCGATTTCAAGGATCTGGTGTTACCCTGACCCAATATTTTGGATCCGGCTCCCAGCAATACATACAGTTGAGCAAATTGCCAAGGTTGAAAGAAAATATGAAGAACTCCAGCAACAACTTAGAGCGGATGCAGCAGCGAGGGAGACAGCGGCAACAACGATGGCAACAGAGCAGAGTAGAAAATATGATGAGCTCCAACTACAGCTTTGGCATATGATGCAGATGTTTCAACAGTCGCAAAAGCCGCCATCTTAGACATTTGTTTTCTCGTTGTAAGAATATTTTTAACATTGTCACATTTAACATTATTGTAAGAATATTTTGAGCTATACTTCATTTATTAATTTACATCATGCATTTTTTATGCTACATTTGTTGTTTTTGGTTGGATTCAATGCTATATTTGCTTTTTTTGGTTGGATTTAATGCAGAAAGGTTTGGATATTGGTGAAAAATGTACATTACAAATATGCCAAAATTAGCGGCATTTGTAACAAAGCGCCGCTAAAAGCCATGACTTTTAGCGACGCTTTTCCACAAACGCCGCTAAAAGCCATTAACTTTTGTAGCGTTTTTTTTCAAATAAACGCCGCAAATTTTTGCGGCGTTTTCTATAGCGGCATTTTTTGCGGCGCTTGTCAAATCGCCGCTAAGGCTAAAAAACACCGCTAAAAGTCTGTTTTCCTGTAGTAGATTGGTTTTGTCATCTTTTCATCACAACTTGTGAAGACAATAAAGATATCCACAAAATGGATCTGCAAACTAAATAGAGAAAAGACATGTGGAGTGAATGAGAAAAAAGAAAAAATTGATGAGAGGGAGAAAAAAGTGGGTAATAGCCAGTCCGAAGCTGACATCGCTACTGGGCAAAACAAAAGATAAGAAGTAAACGGTTTTGAGAAAAAAAAAGAGAAATTTTTTTTTAATTTTCTTTTACTATTGATAATAGTTAACACTTCTATAATGATTAAAGATTGTTACCCAATCAAAAAGTTGTCATTATAGATGATAAGAATGAAAAGCATTTAATGTACTTTAATGTATTATATATAATTAATTATTGTTTTTTACTTTGTATCATATCGTTGCAAAAATAAATAGATATAATTGAAAGTTTAATTATAAAAGGGCATATGAATATATATAAATTTATTTATTTTAGTAATGTGATTATAAAGATAACAACATACTACCAAGTGATATTAGCCAAATGGCCAATGTTTGACTTTAGTAAGTTTTTTATCAAAATTGGAATCTCCGTATAAATCTGCACCTCATTGCAATATAAACTTGGGAGCTTAGCCATATGGTCAGCAATTTTGTTGAGGTCCTTCGAAATATATCGAAAATGGACTCTCCAATCACGCTCCAAAATTTGATGAATCAGACGCAACTCCGACATCCTACTATTTGTAGCACCACCTGCTAGAATAGTTTCAACTTCCAAAGCTATCACACTCCACCTCTAGTTGTCTGAAGTCAAAATCTCACGCTATCTTTAGACCTTCTAAAATAGCTTTATCCTCAATCTTGAACATTGTTTCCTCTCTAGTGAAACCACTAATCCATTTAGCATAATGATCTTAGAAAATCCCTCCAATCGAAGTAAAACCATTAGAAACTAAAATTTCACCATCAGTGTTGAGTTTTATCCACCCTCGCTCTAGTGCCACCCAATATGCGCCTACTATCCTCTGGACACGATAAATTTCACTTGACCTTGAATTCGAAATGCTTGTAGTCCAAGCCTTCCCTGGGGTGACAACATCATCAACATTACTATGACTGTTATTAAATATAAAATTGTTGCGACTCTTCCATAGAAGCCAGCACAGTATTGCAAATAAAGTCAACCAATCCTCAATATCGATAACTCCTCCTTGGTTTGTAAGGTTGCACACAAACCAACTCTTAAGATTAGCAAAGAAAAACTTGTTCCTTATCCAATTCAGAACAATCACTTGCCAAATTGCTCTCAAGAAACCACAGTCACGTATAGCATGAATGCTCGATTCCAGTGGATTTTTGCATCAAGGGCAGTGTCTTTTATCAGTCATGTGCCTTCGAGCTCATTCATCATTTGTCAAAATCCAGTTCTACCATAATAGCCAAAGAAATAATTGAACTTGTTGCAAAACCTTACACCTCCAAAGCAACTCCCGATTAACGAATGGATCAACGCTGCTAAAACCAGAAAAATTCTTTTAAGTTTCCCCCATAGAGGAGTTATTAGTTGACTATTTCCAACTGACTCGGTCAGTTCCTGCTTTTGTACAAGGAAGGAGTATAGTTGTAATATGAGAAAGCACATGGTTAGGTAGCAGAGAAATTAACCGACACCAATCCCATTTATCTTCTGCATCTATCATGTCACATACTCGAAGCGCCTCATCCGATTGACCAATTCCTTCAAAGAAAGGTTTAAGTGGCCCAATCTTCCTAATCCATGTGTCATTCCAAGAGTTCACCAACCGACCATCACTAATCAACCAATATATATTCTTGATGACATCTGGCCAAATTCTCATAATACACCTCCAAATAAATGAACAACACTCTCTTGAGATAGAATTGGACATCAAACTTTGAACATTATATTTACTCCTCAACACTCGAACCCATAATATATTAGGTTCAACAATAATGTTGAAACCCAACTTTAGTAAGAAAATTTTGTTCTGATCTGAGAGGCTTCTGATCCCAAGCCCCCTATTTGTTTAGAGGCCTACAACAATCAGCCCAATTCACAAGAGAAGGTTTCCTCGATTCCTCACTTGAACCCCAAATGAAATCCTAATTTAGTTTCTCAATTTTACCACAAACCGATAGTGAAAGATGAACCGTACACATGAAATAATTCGATACAACTAGAAGTACTAATTTAACCAAAATTATTCTTCCCGCCTTCAAAAGATTCCTAACCTCCCAACCACTTAACTTACTACGAATCTTATTGAACACAAAATCAAAAGTTGTTGACGTGACTCTCTGGTAAAAGACATACCAAGGTATTTCCCAAGGTCATACCAAGGTAAAAATTTCTCTTCAAATTCTCTTAAAATATTAAAAGTGTTGTGTAGATAAAATTAAAAATATATTTTAAAAAAATCTTTAAGTAGAGATTTTAATGTTTGGATATAAATATATAATTCACAATAAATTAATTTTAATTAACATGTCACAGATAAATATCAAACTTGTAACTAACATAAAAATTAAAAACGGATAAAAATATATAATAAATGATAATTAATTCCATTTTCATCTAAATTAGTAAATTAAATTAAAACAACATATGTAATAAATAATTAAACTTAGAGCGTTTTGCACCAATTTGCACTGCAATTCCAATAAAAATCGTGCTTTTAAATATTAAATCTCAACAACGAAAGATCAAATAATATATATATTGGTAAATAGTAAGTATATTCATATGAAGGTAAATAAATTTACAATATATATAGTGGAAGGTTCCGATTCATTGAAATGAGCAAATCAACCAATTGTACCCTTAACATAGGAATACAAGTACAAAGACTAAGCTATATAATTTGATACAGGTAGACAATCAATCAAACGTGAGTCGTGAAGCACAATAGTAAAATATAGATATAAAAGATGGAATAAACATGAAATGTATATACATGTACTAACAAAAAAAAAGAACTCAAAACAATAAAAGGGTTGGCTTGGAAGGGTTAGAAAATTAGGAAGGTTCATTGGTTGGGGAAAATGGAGGGAGGGTGGCTTGTAATTTAGAATCATTCATATGTAACGTTAATGCATGGAATTGCGAAGCAACAAATGTTACGGTGTGTGAGATGAATTTTAACTGTGAATTGGAAGTGTTTGTTTGTTTGTGGGATGTTTCTCAACTTTGGCCCATCTCAGCTCGTGGGGTTCAAGTTTCAAGCTTTTTCATTGGCCGTTCTTTTCAACAAGTTTCTAATGACACTCTGCACTCCACAATTCATGAAGATGAGGGTTGCAAGCTATAAAGAGAGAAAAGATGATACAAAAGCTGATTGTTTAAAGCCTAAAAAAGAAACCTCATCTGATCTGATCATCAAACCCCAATAAGAAAAAAGGCTTTTAGTTTCTTTTCCTTTCTTTTCTTTTCTTTCCATTTCCTTCTCATCTAATCTTATGTTGTGTTCTACTACTCTTTCTACCTCGAATTATATGTATATCCATTTCTCTCTCACCTAATCTCTATCGTTTATTGGCTCAGATCAGCAGCAGCAGTTGGCAAAACAAAACATACTGCTTTGCTTTGCCTCTTTGGCTTATATTACACAGTTTAATTACCCATGTTGCCCGATAACTCTTGTTCCTCACTTCCTTCTTTGGAGCCATTTACCTGCATAGACAATGGTAATAACAACAATAAGAGGAAAAGAAGACCCGCAGGAACACCTGGTACGTATTATATATATATATATGAAAGCTTTTTATCCAATAATCCAAAATGGATATATATATGTGTGTGTGTGTGTGTGTGTTCATGATTGGCTTTCTTTTTGTCAAATTGGAAAATATAATTGGGTGATGTTAGATCCAGATGCAGAAGTGGTTTCTCTCTCGCCTAAAACATTATTAGAATCGGATCGCTACGTTTGTGAGATCTGCAACCAAGGGTTCCAAAGAGACCAAAACCTACAGATGCACAGGCGGCGACACAAGGTTCCATGGAAGCTACTCAAGAGAGAAACTCCAGTGGTGAGAAAGCGGGTGTTCGTTTGCCCCGAGCCTAGTTGCTTGCACCACGACCCTTGCCATGCTCTAGGCGATTTGGTTGGGATCAAGAAACACTTCAGGCGGAAGCACAGCAACCACAAGCAATGGGTCTGCCAGAAATGTTCCAAGGGCTATGCTGTTCAATCTGATTATAAAGCCCATCTTAAAACCTGCGGCACCAGAGGCCATTCTTGTGACTGCGGCCGAGTTTTTTCAAGGTTCTTTACTATCTCCATTCCTCTCACATACCATAAATATCTTCTTCTTTTAACCCTTGATCCTCAAAACACAATCAACAGTGTTTTAGATCCATCCTGGAGTTTTGCTGATGGATTTTAAGCTTCCTTAGATTTTTTTTTTGGCTCATATTTCGGTAATATTTTGTTTTGAAGGAAAATTTTTTACCAGTCCCATACGATGATTGCATATTGAAATTCTCTGCCAAGCACCTTCCTTTGCTCGTGACTTGAGTTTTGGCTGGAAGAGGAAAAACCAAAAACTAAAGGACAGAAAGAAAGGAAC
This sequence comes from Gossypium hirsutum, assembly GCF_007990345.1. Taxonomy (NCBI): domain Eukaryota; kingdom Viridiplantae; phylum Streptophyta; class Magnoliopsida; order Malvales; family Malvaceae; genus Gossypium; species Gossypium hirsutum. The sequence continues at coordinate 77,561,098 of NC_053432.1, forward strand.
ATATATTTCTTTGTTTCTCGTGTCTGATGGAACTTTTAATCCAATATTTAGCAGCTGTGTTTATAGGCAGTTGAACACATTTCCCCAACATCAGTTTGATTGGTCGTGCATTTTTTTTTCCGCTCGAGTGACTTTCAGTTTGAGTTTAGCTTAGCATTTTATTCATTTCTTCCTCTAATCCATAATATCAGTTTGATGGAACTTTCGCATTCAATCCTTTATATCCCATCTTCGTTAATAAAGGCATCAACTAGACCAAGCCCTTTGAACAGTTCCTCTTGTGCCACTTTGAGTTTTACGTAGAATTGTGAGTTATAACAGCTGTTTAACTTCATTTTTGTAGAGTTGAGAGTTTCATTGAACATCAGGATGCTTGCCATATGAGTCGTAGCCGGCCACAATCACAAGCAATGCAACCGATTTGCTTGTCGCAAACAGCTTCAAGCTCCAATCCTTCCAATGATATCAATTTTAGTACAGTTCCTTGGCGTAGTTTGGAGTTGGCAAACACAACAACAGATACCATGTTGTTGAACCCTACCAAAGATAATTCCCCTAAAAATGCGGACTACCACGATCTGGAGCTTCAACTCTTAACCACATCAAATCCCACTGAGGTCTTGGTTCCCCCAAAAAAGCATGATCATCATTCAATCCAGTTACAGCTCTCAATCGGCTCATTTCAATCAACTTGTACGGAAAAGGAAGCAACCAAGAAATCAACTGAGATTCATGAGAAACCGGTGTTTGTTGCATCGAGGCTAAAGGAAGAAGCTATTGCACAATTAAGGTTGGCGATGGCAGAAAAAGCTTATGCTGAAGAGGCAAGAAAGCAAGCAAGAAGGCAGGTTGAGTTAGCTGAGCACGAGTTGGCCAAGGCAAAGAGAATCAGGCAACAAGCACAAGCTGAATCAGCAAAGGCTCAAGCTTTAAAGAACCATGCAGTCAAGCAAATCAACTCCACTATTTTTCAAGTCACTTGCCATGCTTGTAGACACCGATTTCAAGCAACAATACCTCCCGAAGAGAACTCTCTAGTTGTGAGTTACATTTCGTCAGCTATAACAGAAGGTGAAGTTGAAAACGATAGTCTTACAAATCTAACAAAACCTACTAACATATAAACCAATATATATGTGTGTGTATGTGTGAGAGTGTGTATAAGGTGTTAATACTCGTCTTTCCTTCTTATATATACCAAAAATGGTTGTTTCTATAATCTGGAGTTGATTAGTGAAAGTATTGTATTGTGGCTGATGTAATTTGTTCATTAATTTGGATAAATGAGAAGATATAATGATGGCGTTGATATTAATGGTGTGCTTTCAAGAATTGTTTATCATTTATTATATATGAACAACTCTTAGGTTTTCCTACTCTAAGCTAGTTATTACATTGAATATGGGGACAAAGGCACTTGAAAACGATTTCTTGTTTGGATTTTTGTGTTTGGACTGTTTGGAGATCTTTGTAGCCTGAAAAAGTCAGAAAATTATGGTGGGGTTGCCCTTCCTCTTCTGCATTATACACAACCAAATACCTTTTCATCTTTTATGTTAGAAAATATTTAAGTTTTTAAAAGGGATTTGTATTTGATAAAATGTATAATTCCTTAAATATACCCTTTTAACAAATAGTTGAATGTATTCTGGTGCGATGTGCAGATCGATTATGTATATATATTTTTTATATTTAAAATTCAATGTAATTCGTATATATAAAGTATATTAAAGATTAAAGTGAAAACCAACATGGCGGAATGTTTAAACTTACTAGATTTATGAATATTTTATAAGTTAGTGATTATAATAATATATAATTTTATTTATTGTGGAAATACATTTAAGATACTTATATAATAATTAGTATTATATATTGTGTAATATTATATTTTGATTATTAAGAATGATTTTCATATAAATTCAAAAATTTTCTCAAATTCGAACACTTATTATGTGAAATGACTAAGGTAGTAATCTACATTAGTGTTATGAAAGTTTTCAAAAAATTTAAAAATATATTTATATATATTTTTTAAAATAAACTCAAATAATCTATTTATGAAAATAAATAAAAATTTTAAACATAAACCGTTTTTATTCTATATGAAATCGGAAAAAAAATTAAATTCCTAATGTTGTTTTTATGAAAGTATATAAAGATAGATTTTTAAAAAATTATATATATATTGGTATTAGAGATTTAAATCTCAAAGAATACCAAATTTGTCAAAAGATTGTACAGAAATTTTTATTTTTATTTTTATTTTTTATTCTTATCAGATTTAAAAACACGTTGAAGTATGTTTATTTTTTTTAGAAAAAAATAATCGAGTTTGATGTCCTTATATTAATTGTTTAATTATTTTGCATATACAATGTACTTATATTAATTTTTTAAATTATTATTCATATTTGGTAAAAGATTATTTGTAGAAGCATTTATGGTATAAACTATTAATTAATTAATTAAGCATAAGAATAATTTTTTTTAAAAAAAATCATCTTTTAAGTGAAAATATTTAATAAATATAGAAAATCAGATATTCATTATTGTAAAGTACTATACAATTAATTTTTTATATTAGTTGTGTTATTTTGTAAAATAATGATAATAATTGTATCTATTTAGGATATTTAATTTTATTATATCTAAGTAATTAGTTTAGCATTGATTACTAATTTATAATTATTTTATAAGAATAGTTAAATTAAATTAGCTCAATTAGTATGGACATTGTTGCTAATACAGGATGAGGTGGGATCGAGTGAGCTGAAGCACATTATCCTCCTATTTATCAATTGGGGAGGGGTTATGAATAATTCTAGACATTAAATAAAAAAGAACAAATATGATCAGAGCTTAAAAATAATAATATTTATTAAGAATAAAAATATCAAAAAATTTCCTAGATAATTATTCATTAAAAATATGTTTTTTTGTTATTAATATTTTAACATATACCAGTAGTTCACGTAATATGTTATTATTTTTTTCGGAATTAATTTCTTGAGCAATAATGATGGGAATCACCTTAATTATATAAAGGTTTGTTTCCTAAATTTAGTTAGTTGATTGTAGTAAATTTCATTGCTAGTCAAGTTGAAATGTTTTTCTTTATTAGAAATCGGAGTGTAAATTTGAAAGGGGAATAATTTATGATTCTATTCGTATTATTTTAGGTAATTAAATTAGAAGGGTATAATTTAAGAATAAAATTGTTTTTTTTAAAACTTTAAATTGCTATAATATATATTAGATAACATAATATTTAAATTATAATATAATTGATATTATTTATTTAATTAATAAATTGGGTAATTATATTATTTGCTATAATATATTAGATAATAAATAGGCTTGATTTTGGGGGTCGTTCGGCCTGCCAAGTCCCAAGGCTAAAAGGAGTTCAAAATATTGTTTTCTAATTTTAAAGAATCTAAAACTCTATTTTATTAACAAAATTCTGTAATTGTGGGGACATGGTGATGGATTCTCTGGTGAATAGGGTGTCGCGGCTCAAGGATAAATTATTAACCCCTTTAGGTTGGGCAAGCACAAAGATGAATGGTAATGAACTTGGGGAAGAAGAGTATGTCAACAACAATTATGGAGGAAAATAGGATTCAATGCTCTTTTTATTAAGACATATGCTTTGTGGAAACTGACCCATTCTTTTCAGTTCGACCATGGGTCTGTTACGGTGGACGCCATTTTTAGTACATTGCATTGCTGAGGTTTACCTGGACTTTCCAAGCTTGTTCAAGTATCATCTAACAAAAAAATGGGAAATTTGCTCCAATGGTGGTCTGTAGTGAGCTTAGAAAACCATTAATCTCAATTTTTTGGATTGAAGGTTAAATCTCTTCTAAAAAAAATGTTTCTGTTCTAAAATATCACATAAATGAACAGTAATTATATCATATAAATATACGACATTATTTTAAATTTAACACGTATTTATGTAATTCATGCGCAATTCCAAGTGTGATCTCACAAGAGAGTGTAATTACCCCTCCTACGAATACTTAATATTATGCGAACTCGATCTACAAGTTTAACTATAGAATCTGGTCCAGACCTATTCAAATTATAGATCGGTAATAGTAAGTATTATAATAATATCAAAGACAGGTGATATATAATTAAAAGAATTCCTTGAATTAACGAAAAATTAAAGATATGAAGTGAAGGGTATAATGGGCAGAAGAAGCGATTCCGACGGACGGTGCAGAGGGCATAAGAGGAGGAGGAGGAAGGGGGAATGAGATGGTCCCTTTTTCACCTGCTGTGCGCACTTAAATGCAAAAAACGCCATGTTTTTCAGTGCAAGAGGTGAGCTGTATGGATTAATGGCAGACTCAGTCGTAGCTCTCAAACACCCAAACAAACTTCATTCACTCATTACCTTTCTCATCGGAATCAGGGCCCTCGGTTCTGTTGTTGTACAGGATAATAATAATAAGCACTCCCATTTTCCATTTTTGCAGTTGCCATTCAACCCCTTTCTTCACTGTCACAACCATCTTACTCCATATCTGTGCTCTACAATTACCCTTTTAAATTAACTGTATTATGTAACTAAAGCCAAATTTAGGGAATAATACTACCCACAATTACCAACACATCCAATCCAAACATGTTTACCCTTTACGACTGCTGAAATATACAATTTGGTTATTAATCAAATTGAATTTGTAAAAAGTTTTAATAGTTAATCCAATTGAAAAATTTTCAAGTATATTAATTGAATTAAAATATTTCGATTAATTCGATTAATTAATTAAATTAACTAAAATTTATATGTTTTTTATCTTTTGATTAAAATAATTATAAAATATATAAAAAATACATTGCTGTTATTCATTTTTTAATAGTTAAAATATATATTATATATAATATATAAAATTAAGAATAATCTTTGATAAAATATATTGCTGATATAAAAAATATGTTATACATAATATATACTATTTATTTCAGTTAATTCGATTAATTACTTAATTTTAAACTGAATTAATTGATAATTAAAATTTTAAAAATTTATTAATTAACTTCCGACTTAATTAAATAAATTCGATTTTAACCGAAAGAAGAAGATTCCTTTCCTCAGCTTCGTATATCCTCCAGAAAAAGTAATTGCTTTATACTGCCCCGTAGGTAATAAATTCAAATTCCAAAAATACAAATTTTAAAAGAAAAAAAGTAAATTATTGTTGTCAAAATCATTTATCAAATGATGGAGGTAGCAAATGGGTCCAGTTTATGTAGAAACAACGTGTGCGCTAGTGGAATATAATAAATTTACATGCCCACTTCCCACCAGAATATATCCACGACTGTCAATAACCTATTGGTGGTAAATCATTTTTAAGGTTTGCATCAACTTTTACATTTTTCAAACTTATTTATTTATCTATATCTTTTACAAAGTGAATTAAAAACATATATTTTACTGATACATTCACTATATTATAGCAAATGTTAAATTCATCTCACTTTTTATCTCCAATTAAATTAATTAAAAATATTTATTTCAGAAATATCTAGATAAATCAATTTCTTTAAGAATAATATAATCTCTAATTAAAATTAAACTAAAATAGTGTCCTCGATCAACTATTGAAAATTTTTACTGTTTAATTTTTAAGATGTGTTCGATAATAATATTAACATTTTAATTAATACGTAATTAAAATAAAAAAAAGTGTTGAATAAGAGTCCATGTCCTATATTAAAAATGAGAAAGGAGAGATTGTTTGTTCTAATTGCATGTGCCATATGCAAGATAGCTCATTATTGAAGAGATTATGATATTTTTAAAAGATACTTGTTTTCTTATTGAAGATCAATCAAGCACAATAAGGGGGCCGGGTTAAAGTATACATTTATTGAAGATTCAACCACTCATTATATGTCCATTTAAGAGAAGGTTTGTTATTGTACGAGAGATTGAAAGCATTTGATTGTTCATTGCGAGGAACATTTTTTAGTGCAAATTTATTAGGGATAAATCTTAAAATTATACAAAATTTTGATTTAGTGCTATCATACAAATGAAACTTTGATTATGATTCAAATCTATGTATGAAATTTTAATTTTGATTCAACCATATACATTTAAAGAAATAAATACATTATTTTATTTTTATATTGTATAAATATAAATATTTGTGTATGTAATATATAAACATATAACAATTAGTAAGAATTGCACATTAAACCAAAATTCATACATAATTTTGAGATTTATCCCAATTCATTATAAGCAAACTATTTTTTATGTCCAGTTTGGAACTAAGTTTTCAAATGGAAAGTCTTTGTAGGTAAAGTGATCTATTTAATGTATATAGGTGAGGTTATAGCTTAGTGAGTGAATTGAACTTAAATCACATATCTTGTACAGCAGATCGATAATTGATTACTCTTTAGGCAGGGCCTCAATTGCATTGCCAACTTTTGTGTCCATCTCTAATTGTTACTCTTCAATTACTAAGGTCAGTTGCAAATGAAGATGCAATTAACAGATAAATTCGACAAACTCTCATATTTAATACAAATTTTTTGCGGATTCAGATATTATGAATCCAAATATGAATCTTCAAATATCATTATCTAAATCTACTTTACTTTTATGAATATCTATATTAAAATTTAAAAGTAATTATAGATATCAAAGTTGTTGAAAGGAAAAGTGATATTCTGGTCTTGACTCCCTTGAGAAGTTACAAGTCGGGCGATATATCTTTTTCTTTTCTACTTTCTAGTGTGTCAGGACGACCACCCAGCCAAAGAGACTTGTATATAATGGTTCATTTACTTATGTGAACCAAGAATTGTGGATATTTTAATACAAGATGGCAAGAAATTTGTCTGAAATTTCATCCACCCAGAGTGTTTTGTAAGTGGAAATAGAAGAAGCCAATTAAACAAGAGATAAAGCCAAAGTCTCAGGTAGAGACAGACATAAAATCCCAGCATTATATCTTCAAAATTGAATTCTTCTGGAGTGATATAAAGATTTAAACCAAAAAAAAAAAAAAAGGAAATAATGAGTTACTTAAAAGGACAATTATGTATCTACTGGCAGACAAGGAGCGTGGATATTGTTCTTTCCTTTTTCCTTTTTCATCACCTTTTTTTCTTTTCTGGAAGATGATGACCCTTTTACTCTCCATGTGCCTGCCTCCAGCCTTCAAACATGGTACTACTATCCTGCATATGGTTTGTAAGTGGATTCAAACCGTCAAATTTTGCAAACCTTTAACGTGGGAGAGTAAAAAAGTATTAAGTGGCAACATGTAACACACTAGCAAGAGTATTAAGGATATAACCTATGTAGGGCTTTCCATCACCTGACAACAACTGGTTTTGTTATTCTTTTATTTATATATGAAGGAGCTAATGGATTGATGAGAAATTAAAAGGTTATCCTTAACAAACCCTAATCATTAAATGGGAAGTTGGGGCCCTTTCGTTTTGATCCACAACCCAACCCTTAGAAATTTCCCCTCAAAGTAGAATAGCGATGGGTCATGAAACAAACCATGTGAGTGAGTTGGGGGGGGAGGGGGGGCTTACACTTTTTAAATCCAAAAAGAGAAGTTTGCTTGGGCAAAGTCCAAAAGTCAAAGCACCAAATCTAAAAGATCAATAAGTACTTTGCTTTATAAAAGAAAGTGTGCAACAGTGTTGTAGCCTTCATTTTACGAAAGCTGTAAAAACATGTAAATAAATGCAAAAAAAACTCTATATTATTAAAAAGAATGAATGGGGCAACTGATGCTTGATTGAAACTTTATATTGGTGACGTTGGTGTTGTATTTTAGTAGAAGGATTTGGGAGTGGACTAATGCAATCAAGTTAAATAGTTGTAGGGTAAGGTCCTTGTCTTGGATAGTTTTCTTACTTTGGGATACAATGTCTACTCGTAGAAGAATGAGATTACGCTTCTAATTCTTTTTCTACACACGTGAACCAAGAATCAAATTATTGACAATCCTCGGTTTAGATTTCCATAAACTACGTTAATTCAATTGGATGCAATGTAATTGTTTATTTGTTGGCATGTTCTGATCTGATTATTTTAATTATTTTTATGATTTTTTTAGACTATTTACATATAATTTCTGAGATTACATTTGATAATAAGATTTTATAGTGAAATATTTTTGAAGAATCATAGTATATCTTGCTTACTTTTTTTTTTAAGGAAATATCGAATTTAAATAAGTTAAAGCCTAAACATATCTCTTTTTATTTCATTATTTATTAATTACTATATTGGATGTAATTTTAGTAACATTATTAGCGGGAGATTCACAACTCTATCCCCGCTTATATATTAAGGAATTGTTTTATTGATTTAATAACAAATTAGAAAAAAAATAAAAAAAATAAAAACACTCTTTTTTAGAGTGAAAATTGTTTATTAATTTTTTTTTCAAAGAGAAAAACTTGGCACGACAACTTTATTAAAAATGGTTCTCTTTTCCTGATTGATTAAAGTAATTATTTTCTTTTATATGAAGAATCGAAGAGAGGCGTTTCAGTTTGTTTGTTGGTGATGGAATTTAGTTGGAGGATTGGTTGAGGAAAGAGATGGTTTTAATTTTGTTTCAATCTTGAGAAATGCTTTTAATTTTCTATTTTGTTTTAATGGCTTCTATCAAGTTACTTTATCATTTTTAGTGGACATGGCAGGTTGTGTATTTGTTTAGTTTATCTTTCCTAAAATGAAATAAAATTGCCAGCTAACTTTTTTTTAAAAATCACATAATAATTGATAGGTATAATTGTTCGTAATTACACTTTTGTGACATATTTGAATATTCTTTATAATTAATGGCTTTTATTGAATTGAATGTAACTGATCACTTAATTATACATTTCAATTTTTAATGTTTAAAACCCATGCAATACTTTTACGATTATAACATATTTTAAAAATACATAAATTTGTTGATTAAATTTACATATTTATTGGTTGAAAATTTTAATAAATTTGTTGATTAAATAATAATTTTGGTTTAATAATTTTTAATTTTCTCATAAATCCCTTTATTTTTTTTCTTAAAAATGGTGCACATATATAAATACATAGATAAGAAAATAGAAGAAGAAAAATCCATGAAGGACTTGGAGTTAACTAGAAGTTGGTGGAATTGAGCCCAAAGCTGAGGGCCTGTGAAGTGGGCTTGTTGGGCTAACTTTTTCTTTTCTTTTCTTTCTTTTTTTGGTAAACTAACCATTAGAAATTTGGGAGGATTTATAAACATTCTCCCACTTTGTCTATTTTTTATATTTTTATTTACTTTTATTTTAATTTTAGTTTTTATAATTTTATAAATTTTTAAATGGAATTTTAATCTTTATCACTATATAAAATAAAGGTCAAATCGACAAAAAGTATAAAAATTTAGGACTAAAATTATTATTATATCAATTAAAAAAATGTCATTTAACAATCGGGTGACAAAAAAAAATTAAATTTAATGATCAAATTGTAAATTTTTTTTAGTTAAGTGACCAAAATAAAAATTTTCCCGTAATTTAGTGACTAATCGTAATGGTATATTTTTTTTTTACATGGAAATTAGCAATAGTGTATTTCCAAAACCATATTTTTGTTTGTCAGCCTTGATGATGTACCTAGTATATTCCAAAGAAGGTGGTGAAGATGAGTGAGGCCATCTTTGCTGGTTGTATCTCACAAAATCAAAATGGTGCTTGACTGTGATTATTCTCCCAGTTTAAGGATTAAAATTATAGAAATGCAGTGACAGGTATGTAAATAGTATAGATGCAAAATGAATTTTCCAGCGAAGCCATAAGTGAAGTGAATCAGACAGTGTTGATATCATTGTGCCCCAGGCCCCAGGTTAGAAAGAATCTAGTAGGCATCCCTGTTTCCCAGTCAACAACATCTCACTTTGACATTGTTCCAAGCATCGTTGTTAATTGAAGGAATATTTCTCCCAAGTTTATCACGTTTAATTTGAACTACTTTAGGTTAGATGCATGCATGAAGCCCAGTACCGATGAGATATTGAAGGAACCGCCCCACATGTTGTTTTAGTATTTTGATCCACTTTTAACATTTTTAATAACCTTAATTAGCAATATATGTGCTTAAAACATTTTTAAATTTGTCCTAAACTAAGTTTGCCTACAACACTGCAACTGGGAACTCACCCTTTTCCATTCTCTATGTGCAATGCCCTCAACATGCTTTACACGTAAAATGCCAAGTATAAATTCCCAAAATATTGACTGAAATAAATTCCATTTTACAGATTTTTTTTAATGAAAATACATTGAAATAAAAAAATAAAAAATAAAAGTAAAAGGAATGAATCAAACATAGGTCTCAGGTATGATTGTACGTTAAAAGGAAACCACGAGCCCGAGGTGAGAAACAAATATACAGTGACAAGACAATGCTGGTGATGAGTGCAACAAAACGATGTTCCCAAATGCTAAATGCCAATTTTCCGACACATCAACTGAAACCAGCAAAAAAACACCCATCTCTGCTGTTCCTCGTTTCCCCACCTCCATTTCAGGCCATAATTATACCTTTTTCTATTACATCTTCGTTTCATATTAACCCGAATTAAAACCCTATTTAGTGGCCAAAATTTCAGCTCTTGCGTCATTTCACATAAAACTACAAATGTATGAATCCAGACAGCAAACTATAAAAAGGTTCCGGTATGAAATTATCCCCACCAAAACTGTTTCTGTTTTGATTTTTTGTTCTTTTATTCTCTTTTTAGTTTATTTGGTGTTTTTTCTATTCGGAATGAATTATATAATACCACATGTTAAAAATATTTAATTAGCTGTATTTATTTTAATAAGAGAAAAGGGAAAGATTTGATCAAGAAAAAACCTTGATGTCTTAGATAAAATTCAGTCTTACATTTAAAAAAAAATAATTTTTAATATATACACCAAAAATAAATATATATGTTTTCACTATTCCCCATGTCAATTATTGAGGAGAAACCCCCATACCATTCACGGGCCATCACAGCTTTCAACTGATTTATTTAGGTCTTGAAAAACTATGATATTTGCTGTATTTTGCTGCTAAGGGATTCCAAATCCAAAGCTTTTGACATCTTTCAACTATAATCATTATTAACGCATAAATTTGAAAGAGAAATGCCTTGTTGTATGTTGAGACAATGTTCATGTATCACGACAATCTCCCATGCCTTACTATTTCTTACCATCCCTGTTGTGATTGGATGGATGATTCAAGACACCCTTTCAAGTGATTAAAATATTTAATTGATATATATATATAACAGGCAGAGGTTTTGTAGGTAGGATAGACAAAATGATACCAACTTAATTAATAAAATAAAAGGTGGCCCACTTCATGGTGATGGATTAGATCATGCATGCAATTCCCATATTCAAGAATGCTCATTATATATATTGATTCTATATGTGGAAATGAAGCTCAAAATCTGGTTGTTTGATTCGAGCAGTCATTTTTTAACAAAGGTAAGGAATTTTGTGTCTGCCTGAAATGAAAATTTTTTGTGGTATATGAAAATGAATGTTGGGTTGTGATCAAAGAAATGAATGTATGGCTTAAATAAATTATCTTTTTTTTCTATTTGGACGAAATATTACTTATTCTAAGCATACATTGTTATTTATTTAGATAATATTTTCAATTTAAAAAATGAGTATGACTAAAATGATTTATAACTCCATGGTTAAGCAAAGCAATTATATCCAAAAGTTGCTGTCAAAATCTTCATATCTTTTATCTTTTAGCACGTTTGATTTTGTAGTTTCCATGGCGTCCTTGAGTGTCTACTATGTCAGCAGTGATTTCTTTTCCTTTTTCTCTATTTTTATTTGTAGATTAAAAGGTGTAGTATCGCACAACTCGAATATTGTAGACATTGTTAATTTTAGTAATTTGATTCGATTCTTTTTTTTTATAATTTTAATATTAATTTAACCAAAAATTACAAAATAAAAAATTTAAGGGTCACAAAACCATGTAAATAGGCTGCCTAGCTAGGCAAACCTCCCGTCCCATTTCCAACCAATGTTTATATGGTTGTTTCATATCTATTTGTATATAGAGAGAGAGATAAAGCAGAAGCTGCGATTACAAGGAGATAGTGTGTGTGAGAGATGGAGAAAGAGTACCCAAGTGATCTTTACAGGGAGTGCTTGAGAAACCATGCAGCCAGCCTTGGCAGCTACGCCACCGACGGCTGCGGGGAGTTCACGCTTGACCACTCCTCTTTTTCTACCCTACAATGCGCTGCATGCGGTTGCCACCGCAATTTCCACCGCAAAGTCAGCTATTGCAATAGCAACAGCAGGAGTCGAGGGGATCCGGTAGAGCGGGTTGATTATGGAGATGACGGAGGAAGACCACCCGTCCTGCTGGAGTACTCAACCGAGGCGGGAGCCAGAAGCGGAAAAAAGCGGTTTCGGACAAAGTTCACGGCGGAGCAGAAGGAGAAGATGTTGGAGTTTGCTGAAAAACTGGGGTGGAGGCTGCAAAGGAGAGACGAGGAAGACCAAGTTGATAAATTTTGTAGAGGAATAGGGGTGAGTAGGCAAGTGTTCAAGGTTTGGATGCATAACCACAAGAACACTTCCACTGCTTCCTCTGTGTCTACCTGCAATGCATCTTCTCTTACAACCCCATAGACAAATCCGTCATGTTTTTATGTACGCTCTCAGGCTTCTTTGTTTTCTCAAAACTTATAATATGTTAGCATGCACATTTCCCAAGATGTAGACCCTAAAGAATAACACAATGCCAATGAATTCTTACTTTTCGGTCAGAGGCTGAAACATACCTATGTCCAAATTCTATGTTTCTTCGTAAAGATCGCCGATTGTTTATCAGCCGGATGCTCCCTCCGGCCCTCTCCTTATGTTAAAACCATAACAGAACCAATGAAAGTTGAATAAAACAAATATATCACCCGGACGCTTGTTACTCAATTATGAATAAATTAATTTAATAACAAATTTAATTCTCAATTTTTATATTTTTTTATCAATTTTATCCTAAAAACTTTTATAAAAATAATTAAAATCTTCCAAGAACATTTTCTACGGAATTAAACACATTTGTTTAAATGTATGCCATCGGGTTCAAGCCTGAACAATTTCACCCAATTACACCCTAATCTTTCTGTATGGGGATAAGATGGAAACTTAGACTGGTGAAGAGGGACCCAAAATAACACTCAAGAATGGTAAATCTAGACCTTAATGGATTTCTCAAAAAGGAACTCACTCCCTTCCCTTCACTGTAAATGATCTTAGGTTCCCACAACAATGTGTAGAATAAGGCTTTATAATAAAACCAAAATTTATGCCATTTGAATTTGATACGCCGTTAACAATCCTCTGCCACAAACAAAACTTAAAATGGTATTTGCATTGTTCTTTTGCAGAGCTGAGGTTGAAGGCCAACAATAACACCAACTTTTAGGGTTTGAATGCAAAATTCTGCACCTACCCAAGAAGTGTTTTATAAATAAATATATTCTATAACAACTCCTCCTGGATTTGACCTTCTGCAAGGGTTGGAAATATCTCATAAACATCCAATATTTAATTGATTATGATAAATACCAAAATGGTTAAAACCAAACCTCACCAGCAAGTTTGACAGCCAAGTTGGCTTCAGCATCAGCCTCGCCATTCAGTTCGTGAGCAAGAAATGTTGAAATTATGCAATGCAATAAAAAGACAAAAGGGGGAGCAAAAAGATGTTATTCATGAGAATGCAGTTCTGGAGCAATCGATTGACTAAATTAGAAAACACTGAAACAGTAAAATAACATTATTGCAAAAGCTGGTCTGACTTGACAACTATAGGTAAGACTGATCAAAACTGATGTTTTAACACTGCAAATTATTTACAAGGTCTCCTATCTAGGAGAAATATAAATCATCAGCCATCAGTTTTAATGTTAAAGTGTTGTTGGAAAATTTTATTTGTTAAGAATACAAATGTTTATATATATTTGTTAAAATTTTGAATGTTTTAATATTTTTATAAAAGTTACAAATATATATATATAATATAAAATTAAGTACTAATTTTATTATTAGATGTGAATTAACACACGCATCTAAAACATTTAATGTAAGTTGACGAATTCCGGTTTAGGCCAAATAATATATAAAAATGAAAATAAAATAGTGTAAGGTTTGGGGGTTTAGTACATCTTTAATTTCTATGTTTATTCCTTTTACATTTCTCCATCTTCATTCAAGCGTACGACCCATAATAATTTAGGAGGGTGATGGCATTTTTTTGCTTCTTTTTAATCAACTCAACTTTATTTCATATTTTGGTTTCCAACTTCGTATCTAACCCTAAATTCATACAACTATAAACTGCAGTTTAATAAATATAAGGACAAAAGTCAGTTTAGAAAGTTAATTTTGTACCATTCCAATATTAAAACCAAACATTGGGTGAAAATTCCAACCTATATATACACAATTATCAGGCTTAAGTCTTTTATTACTGTTGAATTGAAATAATTTTAATCTGTTATTGAAAGATGATCGCAACAAATTTGTTAATTATCTTATCTCTACAAAATCTATTATAATCAACAATAACCCAATACTACTCTTGATTTAAAAAATGCCTTCTACTCCTCCAGACCAAATGAACCCTACATGTTTTAATATATTTGGAATCTTGATTCATAAGATGGTGTAAATATTGAGAAATAAAATAATCATTTAAGGGAGAGGAAATTTTTGACATCTCATATGATTTGGTATTGGAAGAGCATATCTCCCTCTCCCAATGGCCTTCCCTTTGCCAGCCCTAGATGCCAGCCGAAGTGCCAACATATTCCCCAACCCCTTGTTATATTTTGACCTTTCAAGACCAGCACGTGAACATCTCTGCCATAAACAATATTTTACCACAACTTACTAAGACTATGTCAGCTGCACTCAACTACAACATAAATGCAGCTTCAAGAAATTATACAGTGGAAAAGAGAATGAAGCATGAGAAAGTCTTGTTGGCTTATGAAGCACAGACAGAAACACGCACCACGGTGATAAAATCATCCATGAAAAATAAGACACAAATACAATAAGTCACTATCCGCGAAGGTTGAGTTTGAACTCATCACCAGCACAGCAGAACCGCTCTAGATACAAATCGTGGAGTAAAATGCCCCAGACCAGCAAGTTAACCCTCAAGGAAAATTAAAATCTAATCTAAAGAGCCCTTTAAAATTCTGAACATTATAACCACAATGAAATGCTGAGTCTTATTTGGCAACGTGATTTGCTATTATCTTACTTCGCTTGAAACCTTCTAGCAGCAATCTTTTGGATTGCTCACTAAAGAGTTCCTGCTTGTGTTTAGTCCTATTTCTATACTCTACAATTTAACCACTGGATTATGTCATCCATTATAGTTTCTCGTTCCAGTTCAAAGAGGAGATCATGTAACAGGCCTTCAAATAATTTGATCGTTTTGTCTGTCGAGGCAGCTGCTTCATACAGTTTCTGAGAAGCTTGAGGATCAGTTACAGTGTCATCGGTGCCATGGAGAACAAGCAAAGGAACTCTCAATCTGTTCATATTCTGCTGCAAGTAGGATGTAGTTCTAAGAATTTCATAACCAGTTCTCACTCGGAGAGGTCCTGTATACACCAGTGGATCTGAATACTTGGCCACCAGCGCCTCTGGGTCCCTACAAACTGGCATGTTCTTTTTATTGGTGACACTGACTTGGTATCTAGGCAATAGAAATGATACAACTGAGGCAAATACCTGTCACAGGTAGAAGAAACAAAGAGATTATGAATGAAAATACTCATTGGTTTAGTCATCATATTAAACTAATGCCATTATTGCACTGTTTCATAATTTCACACCAAAATCGGATGAGATATGACTAATGGAATTCCTTACCACAAAAATCGGATGAGATGGCTGTATTCCTACAGCTGGAGAAGTCAGTATAATGCCTGATACTTGGGCTTCAATCTTTGGATCAAGTACCGCCTATAATGCAGAAAAGTTAAAAAGTTTAGCGGAACATTATCAAAAGATTTTAACGTTTTCCCTTTCCCGTTCAAGAGACATGTTATATGTTATTAACGTGTAAACATGTAGGTTTAAGAAAAGCAACAATAACAATGTTAATAAATGATTCAAAAGTTATAGGGGAACTACTATTCTTCATGAAACCTTACTTTAAGGACAATTGCACCACCAGTTGAATGACCAAAGCAAAAGCATGGAAGCCCAGGATTTTCAGCTAAAACCTTTTCAAGGAACATTTTCTGTAGCAAGGTGGAAGACAAATAAAGACATTATAGTTTGACGCAATATTTATTTCAAATATACTTTTGTAGCTGAACCTTAAAACACACCATATCGGCAACAGCATGATCAAGGGAATGAACATATGCATGTAGCCCATCGCTTCCACCATGTCCTACAGGATATGAGGAACAAATAAGTTTAAGAATGAAAACAACAATAAAATAGAAGCAGCCATCAAACGAACCACAAAAGATGAAAGCTTATAATCAACTGCCATTTAAAAGAAAGTTGCAAGCAAGCATGCATGGCATGGCATGGGGGAGTAATAGATTAAGTTAGAAAGCATACTGTCAACCACAAATACCAATCATGCTTGCAGATAGAGTGTTGTTGTTAATTTTTTTTTTTTTTTGGTGGGGGGGGGGGTAAGGGGGCGGAAGGGAACCCAGGTCTCGGTTGACTTATCACATAAATGATTTCAGATTATTTGAGGCATATGCTACCATGCTGCAAGATTCAACATTGGTCAGCGTGTTTGTCCCTTTGAAATTTTTTACCAGTGAAACTTCCATGTAATGTGGAAAATTCATCTAAACTGAAATCTGAGTAGCCAATAATGAGGAAAATATCTTCAAAAACCATACTTCTTGTTTCTACAGATCAGCTAAACAAGAAGACAGTTTTCACGGGTCTTGCTTACTATAAACACTAAAAAGTAAGCTTACTTATCAAGATGAGCTTCAAATGTTACTTCTTGGCACCAATGGGCTTCCCAATAGAAATACTCAAACCCCTGCAACATCCAAATATAGATGCATCGTTGAAGAAAAGGAGTCTCTATACCATGAACAACATTAAATAGAAGATAATCTGTGAAGGATTATCTGAAGGAATGAAGACAAGACTAAATTGGTTGTGCAGAAAGTTATTTTACAATTGATTTACACCAGCGTGGAAAACTAGCAGAAGCAACTAAAATGCCTTTCAAGACAAAGCATTCTTTTACCATTTGTGTATTCTCTTCAGTCACAAACACTCTAAATCCTTTTTCTTGTCTCTAGTCCACAATCAGATTGATTGTAAAAGTGATATGCAAGTAACACTTGTTAAAACATGATGCTCTAGGCCTAAACTTACGCCTATTCATGAATGTACTAAAGTAAAACTTAAATAGGACCTCAAGTAGTCGTTTGTTTCTTAACATACTAATTAGAGTCAGACATTTGTATTATTGTGGAGTCACCTAGAAATACATGTAATAAACAAGACGATCAATAATTCCATGATGTTGAGGCTGAACACACCTTTCCCCGCTAATCAAATTAGAAGGAAGCTGTGTTTTAGCAGTTCAAAACTTCACCAAAAAAGTTCAAATCAACAAAAGGTAATGCAGGCTTTTCCTTTTTCTTTAAAAAATGGAAACTTGTCTTTATGTCCAGGATGTCTGATGAAATGGTAAAATTCACCAGCGGCTTTAATTTTACTTTTCTGATTCTAGTTTCTATTAAATTTTAAATATGACCCGTTTCCCTTGATGTGAAATAAATTTAACACTTAGCTTCAAAGGATACATTGACTTGATTGTTGTCAGAAAAGCACTACGAAGGTAGAGTGTTGGACCTAGTTCCAGTAGTCGGGGTTCAAAACTTCAAATCCACATAACCTCAAATATATACAAGAAAAGAAGGACAAAAAAACCTTCTGAGCGCATAACAAGAACAATATACCTCTTCATCCTACTCTTTCCTTTAACTGAAAGAGTGGCCAACAATATTTAATCACTTGAGATAACAACGAAAAGAAATCACCATAAAAAACTTATACATATAAGAGGACCATAAGCAGTGCAACAAGAGAAGTAGCGTGGAAGACAGAAAAGAGGAATCTAAAGAGAGCAGTTCACCAGAAATGAGTCAAGTAGACCATACAATATGACCTCTGAATTTCTTTGTACTCACTTATATGAAATAGTCACTGAAAGCAAAAGTGAGGAGGAGGAGGAGGGAGGGGAGCGGATGCACATGCACTATGTAAAAAATAAATGACACACAACATAAATAAAAGACGGATTTTTGGGCAAAGCAGAATGTGATTTTGATGGTCAGCATATGAAACTTAAACTTACCAATCCAATCCATTCCATAGACCTTGAATCCATTGGCATTAAGCTGCTTTGCAAAATCACTGTACCTGCCACTGTTGTAAAAATCTAAACATCATAAGTAAAAGAAACAAAAAGCTACCCAATCAATTTAAAACCTCCTCTACAATGGCCTCAGATCCAAATAACAAACCTGTGTTCATTCAGGCCATGCAAAAGAACAACTACGCCCCTGCAAAAGATATGGGAATAACTCACTATCTAGGTGAACATAGTGGGAATTTGAACTTCAAAAGAAAACTAAAATTTAATAATTTAAAAGAATGTAATCAATAAATCAAAACAGGTTGGTAGAAATTGTAGAGGACTGTAGCTTGAAGCTAATTACAATAAATATTTTATTTTATTGCTAGAACAGAAGAAAAGGAATTTCTCATAACTCATTTAAAGGTTAAACTTTCAGATATGAAAAGTATAAAATTGATTATAGAGGAATTAGCACAAGCAAGTTCTCATCCCTCTAAGCTTCACTAAAACCAATGTGCCCAACGTGACTAAAGTTTGGCAAACAAATATAAATGGCTTAGCCTCCAGCCAGGATTTATCCATACAGAAATTTACACTTATAGCAAAGACAGAATTGAAACTTCTGCTCACAAAGGGTAATCTAATTTCAGGCCAATAGAAGTTCGATTTGTTGTCCTTTTTTCACATTCAACACTTTTAGTAAAATTTCTTTTCACCTTTTCATTTGTTTATTTTAGTTTCCACTGACATCAAGGTCCGCGGCACACTTCAAAAAGTCCTGGCTCAATATTTACCAATTCTCAAGCATTTGACAAGAATATCAATTCTTTGAACTATGGAAAAGCAATTTTATCAACTGAGCACTAGTGATAAAAGCATTTTATTTTATCAGCTATTCCTTTCGAAAAATTCAACTCGATAGAAAAATATGCCAAATTATGAGACTCTCTGGGGCTGATTAGGCACTGCCAAACATTTGACAAATACATGAAAAACTATGGCAGAGTATTGTAAATATCATCTCCACAGCAAGTGCCTTCCCAGCTACATTCAGAGCATAACGCAGACAAAAAGAGGTAGGGAACCATAAGCAGAAGCTTAGACATTTAGGGCAGGAATAATCATAAGAAAGCAGTCCTTGGGGCATGCTCCAGCAGCAGGTAGTGCTGTAAATGAACCAAGCTTAAACAAATGGGCCTCTGATCATGCTCAGTTCCTCAAAATCTTCACCAATGTTTGTTTATTTAGCTTGATAAACTAACATAAATGAACAAAAAACGGAACTGGTCATTTTACACTCCATTCATTTATAGCTCTAACAGCAGGGATTTTGTTTTTTGATCGAAGCTGCAGGGAATTATAGCCTGCAAACACGTTGTTTCTTTTTATCCATAGTTTTAACCACTAGTGTCATTGGAAACTCAACCATTTTTGCAGGCTTCTGTGAACTTTCCAAGTGAGGACAATAACCACAGTTTTTAGATATGTATCTCTTTAATTAATTGTTGTATTTTAAAATTTCCAAACCATTGACTCAAAGATGCAGAAGAAGCAGAGTTCCATAAATTAACTTCATACCGTTTAATTATTTTAAGAATAATAGAGACATTTTCTAGTGGGCTTAGGTAACATATTTTATTTGTTTTTTCCTAGGTTAAATAAAAAAAATGGTATAATAATCCAAAAGTGCCACTCCCAAAAGCTGAAATTTTGTTTATGAGAGCTTAACAAACAATAGTGATGATTCCTAAAAAAGCAATGTTCTTATTCTCTCGAATCTCAGAAAAAATAAATCCCATCACTCTGAACTAAATTTCAAAGCAGAAATGTATCTCATTTAAGCTCTGGAAAAGACAAAACAAATAAATAATCTCAAACTCAAAAACCCCAGTTCCAGAGCTATTTTCTAAGTAAATGAATTAAATAGAGAAAATAAATCATTGGCACCGGCTTAAAGAAAAGTGACCCAATAGTGTTACTCATCATAATTGACATATAAATTAGTACAACTTCTCAAAAAGAAAGGGAATAGTTAGTCAAAAACTAACCTGACTACGACGGAAACTGGGGTCCAAGACTGAGTGAATAACGTTTCACCTCGTGCACTAGTAAACAGCGAAAACTCCCTCACTGTGCCGTTATCATCGTCCTCAACCACCCTCTGGATCGCCAGTGATCGCCTGGCCGCGGCCTCCTGGTCCAAAATCACCGCCGCGCTTCTACGTAGCACCATCGCCGCCGGCACCCTCATCACAGCCGACGAAGAAGACGACCCTTTCCTCCGGCAGTCCTGTTTCTCGTCCTTTCCCACTTCCTCCCCGGAACAGATAGCGGAGGCGCGTCTTTGCCCCCGGAATGGCAAAAGCAAGAACAAAACGACAGCATTTAGCAGCAACAAGAGGCTCCTCAAAGCACGTAAGGAGAAGAGGGCGTTTATGCGGCCACTTGCTCCAGAGGTCAATGGCTCCACCGCCTCCATCCTTTCAGAAGCGGCTGATGATGAGATTAAGGGATTGGAATCCTTGGATAGACACTTGGGTTTCCAATAGTTTGGTTTCACATGAAATTGAGAATGTCCGTAAATTTTATTAAAATATAGAAACTTAGTTTCTCTGGGTATTGCAATCGTTCTAGTTGATGAACAGGTCATAAACGGAGAGAAACCAAATCAAAAGATATAAACAGAAACAAAATCGTCAAATACCCAGTCTTTTGTTATTCCTACAATTTGCTGAGGTTATCGGGAACTGGGAAATTGTAGCAGTACAAGCAGAAAACCAAACACGTTTCAGTTTGCAGGAGGAGAACAAAGGCAAGGCGTAGAGTCACGAAAATCAAAAACCAAAATGAGGAATGAATTGGATGCTTATCTGTAAGAATTTTTGGCAGAGAAAAAAGAGAAGAAGAAAAAAGAATCAAATTCTTGGTTTGCGTTTTAGTTTACTAAATTACTGTGGAAAAAGGAATATATAAGGGTTGAAAACTTGGGGGAAATCGTCAGCCAAATGGACGGTTCGAGAAATTACGGGTGAAAGACAAAAACAAAAATCAATTACGAGAAGATTCATGTTACACGTGTCGAAAGGATATGGTGAAGCACATGACGGTTATGCGGCGAAAGGCCAATAGGAGATTGCCCTACCAAAACAATTTTATCACAAGTGGCCGCGGATCATATATTTATTAATTTTTATTATTTGATTTATTATTGCCAGAAAGTTTTTATTTCGAGATTAATTTTGACATCATTAACATCTTGGTCACAAGTGTATCTAATCCCATTCTCTCCATTAGTTTTGGTCTTCTTTTTGACATCATTAACATCTTGGTCACAAGTGTTATCGGCCCAATAGAATACTTTCGTCGTTGTTCTTCTTTTTTTATCTCTACTTATTTCATCCATCCATCATAAATTATCTCTACTCCTACCATACTTTAGTTTGATGATTTCCACCGCTCACTCAAGGTTGAGCTCAAAGATTTGACGAAGACTTAAAAAAGTATCTACAGATGCTTTACAATAAGTTAGTTTCGGATAATGTTTGCATCCTATGTATTACCACAACTATTGACATTGAGTTAGCCTGTGTTTATTTTTTTATATACCGTCATTGCTTCCTCTTCGAGAAAAAAAGTTCATAACCCATGAGCTTTTTACCTCCACGTAGCATTGTTCTATCGGGCTTTCACCCATTGAGAAAAAATCTTCATTACTACCTCCCGTACAGAAGTGAAGCTAAAAGGGAAAACAGTGGTCCTAGTCCCCTAAAAATGAAAATTAACCTCTTTACTCCCTTGAGCATTTATAAAGTTTTAAGTATTTAATAGTGAAATCGTATTTTGACTCCTCCTAAAATTTAAAATTAAATTATACCCTCCCTAAAAATAAAAAGTTTATAATTTAATCCCTTGAAAATTGTAAAAATTTTACATTAATACTGTAACAGCCCGATTTTGGGCCTAGTCGAAACAATGGTTTCGGGACCACTATTTCGAGGCTAGAGAAAATGATTTTAGTATTATTTTATGTGTTATAATATAATTTTATAAGTGCGTGTAAATTTTGGTAAGTTAATTTTAGCAATTTCTAGTCTAATTTCGAAAAAGGACTAAATCGCGTAAAAGGTAAAAGTTGTGTTTTAATACCTAAAGGTGTTAAATTGCCTTGTATCTTAAATTGGGGGTATTTAAAGTGAAATTAGGCCGTTGAAAGTGTGATGGCCCCATGGGAGACAAAATTGTTGAAAGTCAAAATTAGGTGAAATTTGGTCACCAATTTTGACTAGTTTTATTATTAACAAATCAAAAAGAAAAAGCTATCATTTTTCTCTTCTTCTTCACCGAAATATGCATCAAAGAAAGGGCTTTGAAGCTGGAAAATTTCAGCAACATATTTCCCTTGCTTGTAAGTGATTTTAATGTCTTTGCTTGATAAATTTTACATTTTCGGAACCCCTAAAGCATGAGCTTTCATAAGAGGGGACTATTTTGAAAAATGATGAAGAGTCTAGGGTTTTTCCATGAGAGTAAATATGTTGTTTGCTGTGTTTTTATGGAAGATTATGAGTGCTAGTTGTCTAATAAATAACTTTTGTGAAAGAAATTGCATGAAAACACCTTAAAAATGACTAGATTGCTAAGTTGTAAAATGAGTTGTAAATGTGTGAAATAGTTGAAATTATGAGTTGTTATAGTTATGAAAATGGTTCATCTAGACTCAAGGAGTAAAGAAATGTGATAAAAATTATTTTACGAGCCTAGGGGTAATTTGGTAATTTTGGCAAAATATATGGGCAAAATTGTAAAAAAATTGTTCAAGTGTGTCAATGGACTAATTTTATCAGTACATTGTTTTAATAAGTTGAATATGATATTTTAGATGATGAAAATCGAGATTTGGACCTAGAACGGAAAGAAATCGATTAAGGGATAATTACGTCTTTTTTTTTCACCTTTGTGGTATCGAGGTAAGTTCATGTGTAAATAATGTAGCATAATTGTTATTTTTAAGTTATTGATGTTAAATATATGATATGCTGATTTTTATCATGAAATATATGCTTTGTGGTTATTTTCGAATAAAATGCAAGTTATGTGTATTATCTGTTAAATATAAAGTGCTACCGAGTATTGGTTTCGGTATTTTACGGAAGATGGCAAGGATATGTGTTCGAGGAAAATCCCGTTTGAACCTTAGGAATAGATTAGGATACAAGTGACATGTCACTAGGATGGTTGAGCATCCGAACTCGTTGAGTTGAGTCCGAGTTCACTTATGGATGCGAATGTTCGAACTCGTTGAGTTGAGTCCGAGTTCGTGAGATGTAACTAGGCATCCGAGCTCGTTGAGTTGAGTCCGAGTTCACTTATGGATGCGAACGACCGAGCTCGTTGAGTTGAGTCCGAGTTCACTTATTGGCGGGTTACATGGTAGCTTAGCTACATATGTGGCACTTATGTGCAAACTTTCCATGTATCCGAATTATATTCCGATGCGTTCAATGGGTAAAATTCTACTCAAATGGAAGAATACTTGAGATGAAAGGGACGTATTGGTAAATGTTGTGAAATGGATACTTTGAACAGGTATGTACTTAACCCTGGGGTTGAAAACTCGACATAACAACAATATGGTAAGATGGTAAATGAAAATGTGATATGAATGTCTCGGTGATGATTATACAAACGATGTTGTATTAATTTTGTGAACAATGATCATGAATGAGTAATTTAGCCTTGACAAATTTGAGTTACTGCAGTAGTGTAACTTTGAAAATACACTAAAAATAGTGGAAAATGAGTTAGAGGCAGAATAAAATATGGCATTAAAGCTTAATGAGTCTATTTTCACATGAAAGAAACAGGGGAAGAAAAAGAATTCCATATTGTGTGATATTTGAATTCTTGTGAAACAAGGTCTAAATAAATTCGAGATCCGCTTTTCTGACTTTAGAAATTCACCAAAAATTGTACAAAAATTACTAAGAGTCATACCTTACATGCATGGATTCCTTATTGAGTCTATTTTTAGGGGAAATAAACGGCATGGTCGTTGGAATTTTGTACAGGGAGAAATTCGGTTTGTAGTCTATAGGGTTCAGAGTGGTCATACCTTGAAACAGGGGAGACTTTAACTAATAAACTGTACTAATTGGCCCAAAAATTCTATAAAAAAAATTAGTAAGTAGAGATATGAGTCTAGTTTCAAGAGAAATAGATGAGAACATTATTCGAGTCTTGTACTATGAGATAATCGAACTTTAGTACAGAAGGGTCGGAACTGTCAGATAGTGAATCAGGGGTAACTTTGAGGAATAAACTGTACTATTTGGCTTAACCAAAAATTCTAGAAATTTTATGGAAGAAAGGAAAATAAGTCTAGTTTCAGGGAAAATTAACGGAACTTAATTCAGAGTTTCGTAGCTCCATATATAAATAATTTAGTGACCGTTGCTCAGAAAGACAGCTTGTAGTGAACTTGAGAATATGTTGTAAACATTGATAAAACAAGTTAATGAGTTGCTTATTGTTTTCATATGAACTTACTAAGCGAAAGCTTACCCCCCTCTTCTTTCCCATGTTTTCTAGAGTTTCCAGGTTAGCTCGGGTTGGAGGTCATCAGAGATATTATCACACTGTCGAGTTAACGCTATCGGCGTAAGTAAACTCAAGTGATTCTAGTCTATGGCATGTATAGGGTTTTAATGTGAGTATGTAATATTATGATTTAGCTAAAGGCATTGGCTTGTTATTAAGGTAGTATTAGTCAATGTAAATTGGCCTATGTCGGCTAATATCGTTATGGGCCCATATGATTATTCTTATGCATTTATGTTATTATCTCTTGTGATGTGGCTTACAACATGTATGCCTAGAGATTGAATTGAGATTCATTGATGAGCTAATAACTAATGCAGGATTAAGTGATTGGTAAATAGTTAATAATGCTTCATGAATGGTTTGTGGATATGATTATGCATGCTTTGTGATGGACATGAGGTTTGATGACATGTTGATAGCTATAGCATTAATATGGTAAAGATGAAAGAAAAACTTATTGTAATGGTTGCATGTGAAATTACCATGGTCATGTCATGTTAGGAAGGTTTAAGTGCCTAATTTTACCATGTTGTATGCTATTGTATAAGTATGCGTGCATGTGTTGTGAGTGTGACAAAATGGCTTGGAAAATAGCCTTGTATTTGTCCAGGTTTTGGACATGGGTTCGGGACACGGGCGTGTCCTTAGCACCTGGGCGTGTGTTCTATACCTACACGGGCGTGTGGAGCCTTGATACAAGAGATTTCCTAAGTTTTTCATGAGTTCTCGGTTGGGTCCCGAACCACCCCGAATGCATGTATTGGGCCTCGTAAGCTCGCATAAAGGACAGATTGCATGTGAAAAGAAAAGTTTTTAATTATTTGAGATTTCATGACCCTGTTTAGTATGGAAGTGTTAGTAAAAGTTAGGTAGCACCTCGAACCCAGTCCAGGCGTCGGATGCGGGTGAGGGGTGTTACATTTAGTGGTATCAGAGCATGGTTTAGTCGGTTCTCGGACTAACCTAGCGTAAGAGAGTCTAGCTATACATGCCATAGTATTACTGGTGATAGTGTGATATCTCTCAGTCCTAACAAAACTGTTGATTAAGACAGGAATGAGTTCCAACCGAGCAAATCTTGATAGAGATAAGAGTAAAGTTGAGATTATTGAATCATGCTTATGTTATGCTAAAAATTGGGAAAGGTATGAAAAGAAATCCATATTTTTTTTATATGAACTAGTATTCATTATGTGATACTCTTGAGATAAAGAATGTGAAAAATGCTTTTATGCATGTTAGTATTCATACGATGTTAAATGTCCAACTTGATTTGACCAAGTGTTTAGGAAAAGAAAGAAATTTGTTTGAAGTGAAAGAATGTATGTATGAATACTTTTATTGCATGATTAGTAATTAGTATATACATGAGGTTGACATTTATGTCTAGATTAATGAAGTCAAGATGCTGAAATGTTATGCCTTATAATCTTACTTACAGAATCATAAATGTCACAATAGCATGAAAGTTGTAATGAAAGATCAAATTGGGTGGAACGCAGGGAATGAGTACGATCGGTCACTAATGAATTGACGGAAAAGACTATGGTTGGACCATGATAATACATGAGATTTGTGTGCCAGTGTAAGACCATGTATGAGACATGGCATCGGCATTAAGACGAGGGCTAGTGTAAGACATGTCTGGGACATGCATCGGCCTCGAGATGTTAGCCAGTGTCAGACATGTCTGGGACATGTGTCGGCTACAAGATGTGCTAGTGTAAGACAGGTCTAGGACATGCGTTAGCACGGTTACATGTGTCAGTGTAAGACCTGTCTGGGACACGGCATCGACACAGATGGATGAGAGCTAGTACAATACCATAGTTGAACTATCGCATCAAGTAAACGATGTACTCAAAACCATAAGACGTTCTCCAATTTGATAAATATTGGCAAGTGATTAAGACTAAATATGGGAATTTGATAAAACATTAAGGGTAATTTGAGAAAAAGAAATGAAAGTTTTATTTATGATAAATTCACTTACGTTCAGCTAATATTCGTATGAAATAAAGTTGCATGTATTACTGAGATATGTGAAAATGTGTTTATAGCAAGTTGGAAATTTGAAATGTTTGAATCAATATGCGTAAAGCTATGTTGTTGTTGAATATGTATTTGCTTGAGAGTCAAAAGTTTAGAGGCTTTACAATCTTCGCCCCCTTACCAGAATAGAGTTATACGATGAGATTCTCGAGAGATATGTTGCATAAGCTTGCAAAAGTGAAACTGAAGAGTACAAAAATGGAATAGTATGAGATTAGCGAAGACAGAATTAGTTAGAGGAATAATGTTGGACTTGCACAGATGTCTGAGTATGACGAATTCAATTAAACAAAAGTGATGGCTATCTTTCTCTTCTGAGTATTCTATGTTTTCCTCAATTTTGGGGAATACGTATGGTTATCCCTTTCGACTGAAAATTCTATTGTGTGAGAATGCTAGTGACTGTGATATTAGATGAAAAGTTCTATTGGTCCAGTTAGTTATGATCTACATTTCCCCATCTCTTCAGATTTCTATTCTGATATATTGGAATGAAGTTGACAGTAAAAATCTATGTAAGATTATTCTGATGTTCTATTGACTATGGTTTATATATGCGAGAATTATATTATCTCTGTTATGAGAAATTCTAGAGCGTACAGACAGTAGTTTCTTTCTGGTTTTCTCTAAGGGATTTTCCAGATCATCTATATTATTTTCTTCTGGATTATATTCTCGGATTTTTGGTATAGTATATCTTGGAATTTCTTATATTAGCTTTTCTCTCGTTCTTGTTTCGAGAATTATCAAGCTTGGCTTATCTTTACGAGTAATCTTTGACTTGCGATATTAGAATCTTTTATGATTAAGCTTCTGGCTCGACCATAAAAGTGTGGGGATTTCAGTGTCGAGATTTCTTTAAAATTCCTGGGGTAAAGAATGGTTATTCTACAAAAGTAAATCTGAGTTATGTGCATTTAAGTTTATTATCTGGTCTGAGAATACCGTTACGTGTTCCTTGGTAAGTAGTCATACAGTCAGAAATGATGAGGTTTTATTCTTGAAAGTATGTTATGGAAACATATTAGTTGGATTTCTCTTGTTCGATGGATGTTATAAGTATAGTTATCCTAATTAATAAAGAAACCACATCTATGAAGTTGGAATCATTTGATTCATGTTAGTAAAGTTTCTAAACAGTTGATGATCAGAGTATAGAAATGTGGCTATAAGTGGTAAATTAAACAAGTACAGCATGATTCGACTTTTAATTTGGAATTGCAGGGAGGATTTGATTTCTGGTTTCTATTACTATTAATTCAGAGTAAGATTTCAGTACTGAGAAACTCTGGGTATACAGAGAATTGAGTACAGAGTTCACAGCAGTATCTTGTCTATTCGTTCAAAGGATGTTGAATTGTCTATAGGGTAAAGCTGAATATCAAATGTATTTGAGATTATTATTGTCAGTGATGACAGTGGGAAGAAAATGAGAAAGTATTGTTATGAATTTTGTATCGGGATGTCTCTCATTCCAAGAAAAAGGAGGGATGCAAGTCGAATTGTGATAGATTGATGATGGAAGTCCACATGATTATTTTAGTATGTACAGATATATTATTCGACAGATGTGACTGAGTTGTATGTTTCTGAGTTTATAGTTCCAAGAATGTCAGTCTCCAGTGTTTCAAATTGAGCTCCGAGGTTTATACCTCTACTATGGAAAAGCTATAGGAAATCTTGAGTATGAGCTTGTGCTGAGTTGTTTTGTAAGTTGTGAGAAAAAGATATAAGTGACTCGTGAAAGTAAAGAGCAACTTTTTCTGGTAAGATTTTCGAGGACGAAAATCCCTAAAGGGGGGAAAAAATGTAACAGCCCTATTTTGGGCCAAGTCGAAACAGTGGTTTTGGGACCACTATTTCGAGGCTAGAGAAAATTATTTTAGCATTATTTTATGTGTTATAATATAATTTTATAAGTGCATGTAAATTTTGGTAAGTTAATTTTAGCTATTTCTAGTCCAATTTCGAAAAAGGACTAAATCGCGTAAAAGGTAAAAGTTGTGTTTTAATACCTAAAGGTGTTAAATTGCCTTGTATCTTAAATTGGGGGTATTTAAAGTGAAATTAGGCCATTGAAAGTGTGATGGCTGGCCATGGGAGACAAAATTGTTGAAAAGTCAAAATTAGGTGAAATTTGGTCACCAATTTTGACTAGTTTTATTATTAACAAATCAAAAGGAAAAAGCTATCATTTTTCTCTTCTCCTTCACCAAAATATGCAGCAAAGAAAGGGCTTTGAAGCTGGAAAATTTCAGCAACATATTTCCCTTGCTTGTAAGTGATTTTAATGTCTTTGCTTGATGATTTCTACATTTTTGAAACCCCTAAAGCATGAGCTTTCATAATATGGGACTATTTTGGAAAATGATGAAGAGTCTAGGGTTTTGCCATGAGAGTAAATGTGTTGTTTGCTGTGTTTTTATGGAAGATTATGAGTGCTAGTTGTCTAATAAACAACTTTTGTGAAAGAAATTGCATGAAAACACCTTAAAAATGGCTAGATTGCTAAGTTGTAAAATGAGTTGTAAATGTGTGAAATAGTTGAAATTATGAGTTGCTATAGTTATGAAAATGGTTCATCTAGACTCAAGGAGTAAAGAAATGTGATAAAAATTATTTTACGAGACTAGGGGTAATTTGGTAATTTTGGCAAAATATATGGGCAAAATTGTAAAAAATTGCTCAAGTGTGTCAATGGACTAATTTGATCAGTACATTGTTTTAATAAGTTGAATGTGATATTTTAGATGATGAAAATCGAGATTTGGACCTAGAACGGAAAGAAATTAATTAAGGGATAATTACGTCTTTTTTTTCACCTTTGTGGTATCGAGGTAAGTTCATGTGTAAATAATGTAGCATAATTGTTATTTTTAAGTTATTGATGTTAAATATATGATATGCTGATTTTTATCATGAAATATATGCTTTGTGGTTATTTTCGAATGAAATGCAAGTTATGTGTATTATCTGTTAAATATAAAGTGCTACCGAGTATTGGTTTCGATATTTTACGGAAGATGGCAAGGATCTGTGTTCGAGGAAAATCTCGTTTGAACCTTAGGAATAGATTAGGATACAAGTGACATGTCACTAGGATGGTTGAGCATCCGAACTCGTTGAGTTGAGTCCGAGTTCACTTATGGATGCGAATGTTCGAACTCGTTGAGTTGAGTCCGAGTTCGTGAGATGTGACTAGGCATCCGAGCTCGTTGAGTTGAGTCCGAGTTCACTTATGGATGCAAACACCCGAGCTCATTGAGTTGAGTCCGAGTTCACTTATTGGCGGGTTACATGGTAGCTTGGCTACATATGTGGCACTTATGTGCAAACTTTCCATGTATCCGAATTATATTCCGATGCGTTCAACGGGTAAAATTCTACTCAAATGGAGGAATACTCGAGATGAAAGGGACGTATTGGTAAATGTTGTGAAATGGATACTTTGAACAAGTAAGATGGTAAGATGGTAAATGAAAATATGATATGAATGTCTCGGTGATGATTATACAAACGATGTTGTATTAATTTTGTGAACAATGATCATGAATGAGTAATTTAGCCTTGACAAATTTGAGTTACTGCAGTAGTGTAACTTTGAAAATACACTAAAAATAGTGGAAAATGAGTTAGAGGCAGAATAAAATATGGCATTAAAGCTTAATGAGTCTATTTTCACATGAAAGAAACAGGGGAAGAAAAAGAATTCCATATTGTGTGATATTTGAATTCTTGTGAAACAAGGTCTGAATAAATTCGAGATCCCCTTTTCTGACTTTAGAAATTCACCAAAAATTGTACAAAAATTACTAAGAGTCATACCTTAAATGCATGGATTCCTTATTGAGTCTATTTTTAGGGGAAATAAACGGCATGGTCGTTGGAATTTTGTACAGGGAGAAATTCGGTTTGTAGTCTACAGGGTTCAGAGTGGTCATACCCTGAAACAGGGGAGACTTTAACTAATAAACTGTACTGATTGGCCCCACCAAAAATTCTATAAAAAAATTAGTAAGTAGAGATATGAGTATAGTTTCAAGAGAAATAGACGAGAACATTATTCGAGTCTTGTACTATGAGATAATCGAACTTTAGTACAGAAGGGTCGGAACTGTCAGACAGTGAATCAGGGGTAACTTTGAGGAATAAACTGTACTATTTGGCTTAACCAAAAATTCTAGAAATTTTATTGAAGAAAGGAAAATAAGTCTAGTTTCAGGGAAAATTAACGGAACTTAATTCAGAGTTTCGTAGCTCCATATATAAATAATTTAGTGACCGTTGCTCAGAAAGACAGCTTGTAGTGAACTTGAGAATATGTTGTAAACATTGATAAAACAAGTTAATGAGTTGCTTATTGTTTTCATATGAACTTACTAAGCGAAAGCTTACCCCCCTCTTCTTTCCCATGTTTTCTAGAGTTTCCAGGTTAGCTCGGGTTGGAGGTCATCAGAGATATTATCACACTGTCGAGTTAACGCTATCGGCGTAAGTAAACTCAAGTGATTCTAGTCTATGGCATGTATAGGGTTTTAATGTGAGTATGTAATATTATGATTTAGCTAAAGGCATTGGCTTGTTATTAAGGTAGTATTAGTCAATGTAAATTGGCCTATGTCGGCTAATATCGTTATGGGCCCATATGATTATTCTTATGCATTTATGTTATTATCTCTTGTGATGTGGCTTACAACATGTATGCCTAGAGATTGAATTGAGATTCATTGATGAGCTAATAACTAATGCAGGATTAAGTGATTGGTAAATAGTTAATAATGCTTCATGAATGGTTTGTGGATATGATTATGCATGCTTTGTGATGGACATGAGGTTTGATGACATGTTGATAGCTATAGCATTAATATGGTAAAGATGAAAGAAAAACTTATTGTAATGGTTGCATGTGAAATTACCATGGTCATGTCATGTTAGGAAGGTTTAAGTGCCTAATTTTGCCATGTTGTATGCTATTGTAAAAGTATGCGTGCATGTGTTGTGAGTATGACAAAATGGCTTGGAAAATAGTCTTGTATTTGTCCAGGTTTTGGACATGGGTTCGGGACACGGGCGTGTCCTTAACACCCGGGCGTGTGTTCTATACCTACACGGGCGAGTGGAGCCTTGATACAAGAGATTTCCTAAGTTTTTCATGAGTTCTCGGTTGGGTCCCGAACCACCCCGAATGCATGTATTGGGCCTCGTAAGCTCGCATAAAGGACAGATTGCATGTGAAAAGAAAAGTTTTTAATTATTTGAGATTTCATGACCCTGTTTAGTATGGAAGTGTTAGTAAAAGTCAGGTAGCACCTCAAACCCCGTCCAGGCTTCGGATGCGGGCGATGGGTGTTACAAATACAACGACAAAATTACATTTTTAACTCACTCAAAAATTTATAATTTAAATTTGACCCCTCCAAAAAAAAATTGGCTTCACCCTTGGTTGGAAAAATAAGTGGTGAATTTAAGTTATAAAATTTATTTGATATATTACTTAAAATTAAATACTAAACATATTTAGATTATTTGATAAAAATAATATAATCTTAAAATAAATAAAAATTAAATAGTAAATAATTGAATATATTACATATAAAGTGATGAGTAGGTCATTATCTACTTATCATAGAAAAGATTTTATCTGGTACCTTTTGTTGTGAGTTGTCAACATGTTTTAAAAAAATAAGTTACCCGAAATATTAATTTCCAATTGATGTATTATTTTAACACTTTATCAAACAATGCCTTAATTTTGACAAGAAACATGACAAAATGTAATCCCCTATCATTTAGAAAAGGGTTAGGATACCATTTGATACTTTAATTTGATTTCAATATTCAATTCAACACTTAAATATTTTCTTTAATTTGGGTTTCTTTGTATTAATCTATACTAAGCAATTTTATTTAAAATTAATTTATGTTTGATTATATATATATATAAAAGAATTTCAGCATATTTAATTTTAAATTTTTACGGATTTTGATATATAGAAAATTGTTTGAAAATTTTTAAATATTTCTCTTACTAATTCAGATATTATGACATTCCAAAAAAATATTTTAAAATTTTTTATTATATCTTATTATTAATATTTTGATATATTAAATATAAATTTTAAATACTTTTAAGCAATTAATATTAATTGTTTGGAAAATTTATGTTTTGAATATATTTTCAAAACATTAGACTCCATGTCATTGACATGCTTCTATAAAAGCAATAAATCATCTATAAAATAAAATAAATTATAAGTAAAATGAAGTTTAAACACGTGAATACATTATATTAAGATTATTAAACGAGTACAATTATTTATTATAGTATTGTCATTAGTCCTAAGTTGGTGTCGAGTTAATTAGTGACATCATATTAATCAACAACATTATTAATATACACAATTGATGGAGATAATAAAGTGTATAATAAAATATAGTGTATAAAAATGTTAAAATAAAAATTTAGTTAAGTGATAAATTTAAGGTTTCACTATTCCAATTAACATAGGTTTGAATCTCATCATACGCATATTTTTATTGATTTTTCTAATAAAAGATTAAAATACCCTCAAATAATATAATTTATTTTAAATGCGAAGGGGCATTAAAATAATTTCTTTTAACTAAATAATATAAATATTCAACAATTATACTCAAATGACAACTTCAAGATAGAAGTTAGCTTTGTTTTCAACTATAAATTTTATTTTCCTATAATTAAAAAAAACCTAAATAGAGTCCTACGACTTGATTTTTGTAAAAACAAAAAAATCGACTTGATTCTGTTTATAACTATTTTTGATAGAAAAATGAGACAATCATTACTTGTCATTTACAAACCTTACAATGATTAATAGAGAGATTAATTGAGGAATTCAATGCAATCACATGCTTTTACCAAAACTTGAGAGAGGCAAATTGGCCCTTCCACCATCAAATCATCCCGACCCTCTCTTTGCCTTCTCTCGATCACTCTTCTTCTCTACTCATCTTAACCTTATCTCTCCTTCAACATTTTATTGCTCTTTGCACTTCTAGGTGAACAACCTTCGATTTCCACCATCATATTCTCCACGCCACCTCTTTGTATCAAGAATTATATATTTCATTTATTTAATTTTTTGTTTTTAAAATACCAATTAAAAATGCATAACATTTTTTTAATCTTACTTATAAAATTAAATAAAAAATTAAGAATAAACTATCTAGTTGGTCACTTGACTTTTAGGGTGCTTTCATTTTAGTCACCCAAACATTAACTCTCTAACGATGATTAATTGTATACGTTACATTATATTTATATTTTCATATTAGTCAATCAACTTTAGGTTGCTTTTATTCTGATTGCCCAATAAATATTTTTTAAGTATTGATTGGGTAAAAGAAATCAAGGGTTAAAGTAAAAAAGCAATAAAAATTAAAATACTATACTAAAATTGTCAAATTGTACTTATTTATCTCACAACCAAAAATTCTAAATTTATTATTTTTTAATATTGAAAATATAAATTTCAAAACATCAAAATAAATTATTAAATTTTTTTTATACATTAATACCATCAATCGATTTGATACTATAATATTAAAATTAATTAATTTTATCTCCCTTTTAAATTTTAAAATTTATTTTATGTCCCATGTTAACTTTAATGAAATCAATTAAATAATTCATATTTAATAATTATTAATTACTAAGCTAAAAAGTGAAAGAAAAGGTGCTAGCAACCTTGATCCACGACCTTACACAAGCCTATAGTTTACCCCAAATTTAATTGATCAGAACAAATACATTTGGTAGACACGAAAAAAGCGACAATAAATTAAATATACGAAATAAAACTCTGATGTAGTAAAAGAACACATGGGAAAAGGACAGTGGTTAACTTAACTCGTGCCGTGTTAGGCTACCGCTAGGTGTCGCTGGGTGACGATTATTTGTTGCAGAGGAGGAGCAGGAGCTTGTAGGAAGTTCAAACTTTAATTTCAAACACCAAATCTGAAACAGTTGACTGTTGGTTTTGAGGTTTTTGCAAATGTCGACTTTAAGCCTTTCGCCGGTTCTTACATCTCCTAGAGACGATGCTATTCAGCTTTACCGTGCTTTCAAGGGTACCCTTGTTTTCCTTCCTTTTCTTTCTCATTTTTCTCTCCACCTCCTCCTCCTTTCCCTCCCTTTTCCTGAAAAATTTCATTATTATTAGTTTTTTTTTCTTAATTCATGATTATTGACATTTTCTACAGCATTTTCCTTTTCAAAAGAAAACATTGTCTTCATTAATTTCTTATGGAGTTTACTTTTGATTGCTGATTGCAAACTTGGATTGGGATTCAGATTCCAAATTTAGCATAAATTGTATGATAAAGCATATGCAAATATGATTTTCAAAATCATGGATTTGTCGTATCTTAGTGAATCTGAAATAAGTATAAGAATTTATTTGTAAATTTGAAATTCTCTTCTGCCCTTTTAAATATTTAAGAATATTTGAGTTTCTGTCCAATTCTGAATTTCATCCCTTTACTTTACAAAAATTGATTGTTAGTCCATTTACTTTAATTTGTTAGAAAATTAACAAGGTAGTCTAGTTGTTAGTGGCTGAATCGTTGATTTTCAATTAGTGATTTAACGAGAAGGATTGGCATATTAGCCAATCAGACTAATTTCTCAGTTTTTGTAATGTATGAAGACCAAATTCTAATAAATTAAAGAGATTAACTTTTTAGTTTTCATCAAGTAGAGGGATTAGACCTTGAGTTTTAATTGTGTGTCTGAGCAACGGTTTTCCATTTAAAATTTTTCTTGAAGGTTTATGATTTATCATGTTACAAACCTTTACTGCTGACTTGTATGTTATTCGTCCTTATATGCTTGGATTCCTCTTAAATAAAATCAAATTGTTCTTTTAATTTTCAAGATATGACATTTAAGTTTTTCCAAGTTAAACTTTAACTCCTTCATGTGCTAAGTTCTTATCTATTGTTATGCTTCTTCCGCTAACTTTATTATGTAGATTGTTGTTGAATGGCTCACTGTCAAATAAAAATGAAAGCATGCTCCTCGTTTATCAATCTTCTGATTTTCAGCTTACAAGCAGTATGATTTATTAATCTATGATATAAGCATGTTCGTTGGGTAACTTCAGTATTGTGTATCTTTGAAGAAGGTTAAAACCCTTTGATATTTTAGCTTAAGAATTTGTTTGTTTCTTATGGACTGTTTGATTTGTTCTGTGTATCTTTGTGTGACGAAATTTTGCTATAATGCTTTAATTTTCTTAGTTGATGCAAAACCTCCAAGTTAATATGTGCAGAAAATTAATATGTGCAGTGGTCAATATGTGCAAAACCTTCAGTTGTGACTTTGGCATCAAGCTTTTACATTAATATGTGCAGAAAAAACAACCAAAAGGGTGAAAAGAATGTTTCTTTTTCATATTTTTCCTATTCTACTTTTTCCTTCTAGGGCTGGGATGCGATACTGCAGCAGTGGTCAATATTCTTGCCCATCGAGATGCAACTCAGCGTTCTTTAATTCAACATGAGTATAGCGCAATGTATTCTGAAGACCTTCTCAAACGACTTGTTTCGGAGCTTCGTGGAAAATTGGAGGTACCAGTCTTTGTATTTTTTTCCCTCTAGTCTTTGTATTATAAATTGTAAGAAATGGTATGTATGTGTGTATGTATCTATATATTTGTGCACATTGTGTACGTGAATGTGCTGGAATTTCACCTTGAACCCTGTCTTTAACCTTTCAGACGGCTGTCTTGCTATGGATGCATGATCCTGCAGGACGTGATGCAATAGTCATTAGGCAGGCACTTTTACCAGATTTGACAAATCTTGATGCTGCAACTGAAGTTATTTGTTCTCGCACACCATCACAGATTCAATTAATTAAACAAAATTACCAAGCGAAGTTTGGGGTTTTTCTTGAGCAAGATATTGAAAGACACACCTCAGGTGATCACAAAAAGGTACACTTTCTGAATACTGATCTTGGTATGCTGAGCATCCTTGGTGCCCTATTTTGGTAACATTGAAATGCACTCTATTTTTTATCAAGCATTTCCTCTAGATTTATTGTTCTTCCAGTACCTTGGTAGTCTTATTCATGGTAAGGGTCTAAAAGTTTCCAAAATACCTTTTTTGCTTCGTTTCTCAATTTTTGGTCAATTTACCCTTTCCTTTATGTCGTATATGGCTTATCAACTTGATACATATGAGGAGAGTAAGACAAAAAACAACCCGGATAGAAACTATTGAAACAGTCTTCACTTTTATGGATGGAAGGGGCATAGTGGTGAATATGATTGATATAGCTGACCCTACATAGTGGGGAAATACTTGGTTCTTATTGTAATCTTCTTTAGCATGCTAAGACTTCAGAGCCAACCTCAATTACAGGGACATGTTGTCGTAAAGAATGACAGTATTTGCTTAAATATCCTCAAGTAGCCCTTGGTCTTGATTAATAGAGTCCCCGTTTTTGTAGATTGCTTACAAAAGTCAGGTCAAAAACATGTCCCTGGCAACTTCCTGTTCATCTTTCCCTCCATTTGGGAAAATAAAAAGAATTGTTATCAATTCCACCAACTCTTAGGAAGAAAATATAAAAGCGACTGATATTGCGATTTAAACATACTGTGTATAGCTTTTGCTTGCATATGTAAGCACCTCCCGTTACGAAGGTCTTGAAGTTGATAGAGAGATGGCTATGAAGGATGCAAAGGCCCTCTATAAAGCAGGGGAGAAGAGATTGGGAACTGATGAGAAAACCTTTATCCGCATATTTAGTGAAAGAAGTAGGGCACAGCTAGCAGCTATTAGCGCTGCTTATCATGACATATATGGAGGTTCCTTGAAAAAGGTTAATTTTCCTTGTCTTCTTATCTCTTTTATTTAAATTCTTGTTGTGATGATTTACGAAATTGAAACTTTTGCAGGCAGTGAAGAGCGAAACATCTGGGAAGTTTGAGCGTGGTCTCTTGACTATTTTACAATGCTCAGAGAATCCTGCAAAGTACTTTGCTAAGGTATATATAGTTTTTGTTCATTAAGGTTATAGCAATTTGTTTCCTGTGCTGCATTCAGTTTTAATGATGGTGTATGATGAGCCAAATAATATGACTGGCCGTAGCTTTGTAGATAAGGATGGGAATTGCATCTTTTTTTGTAGAATGCTGGTGGATGTGTGTTTGTATGAACATGGACTGTAGGTGTTTAACACAATTGTCAAAACAAAATATGATTCCAAGGTAAAAAGACCCTTGAGAATCCGTTTCACGAAATGTGTTGTGATTTATATCATGCACTCTTCCTTAAACTTTTTTATTTTTTACTGTTGGATATTGTCATGTCGCTGATTCCGTTCTTGTCCAGAGATGAGCTTGGTTTTGTTGGTCGAGTAATATGGTTTTAGAAAACTTTGCTGTAACGTTTCTTGTGGGAATTATATAATGCTTGTTGCCATAAATGCTTGTTTGGAGATCTTATTACTTTATGAAACCATGTAGGCACTGCATAAGGCAATGAAAGGTCTGGGAACTGACGACACTACACTTATTAGGATAATTGTGACACGAACCGAGATCGATATGCAGTATATAAAAGCCGAGTACCTGAGGAAATATAAAAAGACCTTGAACGATGCAGTTCACTCAGACACATCGGGCCACTACAGAACTTTTCTTCTCTCTCTTTTGGGACCAAACAATTAGATATCGTAAGTGTAGTTGTGTGTGTAAATATGTTATAATGATGTTTCAGTGAATCCAGTTCCTTTTGTGTCGGATTGGTGTATTCGTGGAAGATTGGTAGAATCGAAAGTGATTGCATAGTTGATTAGGTGAACCATGTTAAAGCTCTTTAAACTGCAGTTGTGTGAATGTGAGAGAGAATGCATGCGTAGGGTACATACATAGTTGGGAGGCTTTTCCCCTCTGGTCACAATTAATGTGCTATTAACATAAATTATGTTAAATTTGGAATAAATAAAAAATTTCTACTTGGTTTATATAAAAACTTTCAACCATTGGATCCCATGCGATGGCTTGATCGTTAATAGTGTTTACTACATCTAATGTGACTTGGGTTCGAGTCGTGCTAGTTGTGTTGTTATTCGAGTTTTGTCTTGTTATAAGTGAAACTCTTTCATATCATCTATAATCTATATTTATAGTATACATAAAAGTATGAGTTTAGAAATATTTTTAAATTGATCAGAATACTTTTTATTATTAATTATATTATTAAATTATTATGTGATAATAATAAAAGTAATATTAATTGATATGGTAGTATATTAATGTGAAATTAATTAATTTGGTTATATCTTTTAAAATTTTTACATGAAAAATAACATAATATATTATTAATTAATAAAACTAATCTATAAAATCATTGAATATAAATAGATAAATTAAAAATAATAAAAATTTAAGTTTTTTAATTAAATAAATATAATTTTATATATAAATATGAATTTATTTTAAATATGATAGTAATTAATAATGTTAAAATTTATTTTTTACAATTAATAAAAATCAAATGTGTGAGATTAATTTATATATGAGGAGGAATCTACTTATACCAATGCACAACATAATTGGTTTTACACCCTTCCATAATTTTTTATATGGTTAGTATTTTAACAAACCAACTGTTGAATTTATCAAGATATCAGTACTTTTTATGCATATATATTTTGAAATTGATCTGATCATTAACATATTAATTTAAAATATTGTATATATTAGTATATACTTAACCATTGAATTTTTTTTTACGTAAAATGAATAGTTAGAAAATTTTAATTCATGTCATGGGCTGGGCCTTAACATAATTTTAGGCCCATTTTCTAAGACCGACCCGGAAAATGGGCCTAAAATTTTACTCTAGCCCGACCTGGATAAAAATACTAAAACCTGAGCTTGACCCTCACATATTAAACTTTTTAAAAAATATAATACATCACATACACTAAAAACATTGAAATCAATGTTTCCCAACAAATTAAAAATAAATTAAAAAAATATTTATACTTAAATAACACTAATTTATGTGCAACTTAACAAACAAAATGCCTCTAAAATAGTAACAAAATTAACAATAAAACAAGAGTTATACAATATTCAAACAATAAAATAGTAGCAATATAATAGCGAAATGACAGTAAAACAATGGAAAAATAACAAAAAAAACAGCAGCAATTTTTTTGCAAATTCGGGCTGCATCGGATTTGGGCCAAAAAAAGCTTACCTGAAGCCTAGCTTATTTAAAAAATAGGCCACATTTTTTTGCCCAATTCTATTTTTTGGGCCTCTATTTTTGCCCAAGCCCTCCCACTTTTCGGGTCGGCCTTCGACCATTATCAGGTCTACTTAACATACATGATCTACATGAATGGAGCATGAAATACGATGTTGGTTATTATTAATCATATAAAAAGTTACGAAAGAGTATAAAACTACTTAAA
Organism: Gossypium hirsutum; assembly: GCF_007990345.1. Lineage (NCBI taxonomy): Eukaryota > Viridiplantae > Streptophyta > Magnoliopsida > Malvales > Malvaceae > Gossypium > Gossypium hirsutum. The sequence continues at coordinate 77,601,666 of NC_053432.1, forward strand.
TTTTACATTGGTGTAAGTGGATCCATCCTCATTATATATATATAATAATATCAATATATTGGTAATCTAATCCATAATGTATAAATTTATTTGTTAATAATGCTTTCATTATAAATGTAGTAGTTATTATCACTTAATTAGACTTCGAATCCATATTAAATTACACTTATTATTTTATAATAATTATCACTTAATTAGTGTTACAGTTATATATCAATAAAAACTATAAGCATTAACAAGATATTTTCATTGAAAACATCTAAAAAATTACCAGAAAAATTATATTTTTGCATTATTTAATAGGTTTTGTTCTATAAAAAATGTGATTTTTATTATTATTTGAGATGTTTAGTTATTATTATTTGATTTTAATAATATTTACATAATTGTGAATGTTGTTTACCATTGTGTTGTGAAATATTATGTCAAAGGTAATAAAATATTAGTAATAATTCTTTTAGGTGAAATTTTGACTCATACTCAAATGAAAAGTTATTTTATCCTATTCCTTAACCCACTTTTTTTATTTTAAATTAGAGAGCTCTCATTTAATTAGAAAATATACATGTTTTAAAAATAATAAAATATATTATTTAAAAACTTTAAAAACATATAATACACGTAACATGCAAACTAATATTTTTTCTATACATGTTATATGCTTTTTTTTTTAATTTATCCATTCCTCAAAACAACCTATTCAAACTATCCACTTTTAATGATGAAAAATTATTCACTCTTGTTAATGTAAATTTTTTAAATTAAAAAGTATTTTTTTTAACAATCTTATTATAGGTTCTGATTATATTTATTCTTTTCGACACAATGTTTAGAACTATTTATAGCCCCTCTCAACCCATAAATAAAATTTTTTCTTAAAATATAATTATATCTAAAATAATATCTTTTAATAAAAAGCTAGTATTGGTAAAGTATCTTTTATCTCTATTATATATAATATGGTTCGTTATTGTATTGGTGTAATAAATTATCGATATCAACTCAGTCCTGAAATTATTAATTTACCCTTATTTTAGAGGGTAATTAATATTATTGTAAAGATATTTTTATCATTTAGCACTTGTATATAATATTTTAAATAAAATAAAAAAAATTATTTTACAAAGCAATACAAAATTAACAAATTCAAATAACATAAATATATATATTTTCATATAAAATATTTCGTTCACCAATTATCATTTAATGGCAGTGAATGAATTACAAATCTATATAATAAATTGTTAGAGACTTAACTTGAATCACAATAATCGATTGAATGACGTTCACCAGCAACAACTTCAGCTTTAGCCCCAACCCTAAAACCATATATAGTATTGGGAATTATCCATATTTATGGAAAATCAAAGATATGGGTATCAAATAATGGAAAGTCAAAGATATAGGTATCAAATATTGGAAAGTCAAAGATATGGGTATCGAGATATTGGCATAATAAAATCTGAGATATTTGCAATATATGGTCCCTAAATTGTAAAGTGACTTTGCAAGTTGATCCCTGAACCTCAACTATAAATAGGCATAACCATCTCTCATTCTGCATCTCAAACTTGCCATTCTCTACTTAAGGCATTGTTTTCTCTCTCTCTCTCTTTGTAAATTCTCACTTGTATTTTGGAGTGAAATATATTTGGTAGTGCCCGAGGACGTAGGCAAAATTTGCTGAACCTCGTTAAATTCTTGTGTTCTTTATTGTATTATTCTGCATGAATTGTATGTGTGATTGTAGTGATTTATTGTGCTATTAAATTACGATTGAGGGATATTCTGGCTAGGAAAGACCTGGTACTTAAGCAATCCTTGTGATCCACCTCTCTTTCCTGGGAATTGAACTTAGTGTGATTTTTTAGTACAATAATTTTACTCTTTTACACGCTTCCGCACAACAATTGGTATCAGAGCTAGATTCGTACTTGGGGAATACGATCGTTCACGGCACTGTTCACGTACTGTAGTTGGGATTGAGGAGAAAAAATGGAAAAGTCATCGTCAAAGACTACTGTGACCAATGCGAAATTTGAAGTAGAGAAATTTGATATGTGGCAATGTGAGATCCTGGATGTCTTATGTCAGCAAGAGCTGGATATAGCCCTTGAAGAAAAACCTGACAAGATGGATGACAAGGAGTGGGCCAAGATCAATAGACAGGCATGTGGAACAATTCGCCTATGTTTGGCCAAAGAGCAGAAGTACTCTGTCATGAGGTAGACATCAGCGAAGAAGTTGTGGGATACACTGGAAGAAAAGTTTCTAACAAAAAGTCTTGAAAATAGGCTTTATATGAAAAAGAAACTTTATCGATTCACGTATGCACCCGGTATGTCGATGAATGACCATGTGAACTCATTCAATAAAATTTTAGCAGACTTGCTAAATTTGGATGAGAAATTTGAAGATGAAGACAAGGCATTACTGTTGTTGAATTCTCTTCCTGATGAATATGATCATCTTACCACCACATTGCTTCATGGGAAGGATACAATCACATTTGATGCAGTCTGTAGTGCGTTGTATAGATCTGAGACTCGAAAGAAAGATAAAAAAGATCACAGAGATACAACTACAGAAGTCTTAACAGTAAGAAGTCGTTCGCGCAGCAACAAATCTGGTAGAAGGAGTAAGTCCAAAGGGAGACCTGCCAAAGATGAATGTGCTTTTTGTCGTGAGAAAGGGCATTGGAAAAAGAATTGTCCTAAGTTACAAAAGGGTAAAGCTATTTCTGGTGCATGTGTAGTGGAGCATGATGAGGAGTCAGACTTTAGCTTGGTTGGCATGGCAATGGCATGTCATACAGATGAGTGGATTTTGGATTCGGGATGTACTTACCATATGTGTCCTAATAAGGACTGGTTTTCTAGTCTTAAAGAACTAGAAGGTGGAGTTGTTTTTATGGGCAATGATAGCGCTTGTAAGACAATGGGAGTAGGTACAATCCAATTGAAGAATCACGACAGCTTAATTCAAGTCTTGACATATGTTCGCTACATACCTAGCTTGAAGAAAAATCTTATCTCATTAGGGGTCCTAGAATCTAAAGGGCTCACAATCACTTTGAGAGATGGATTACTAAAGGTAGTAGCTGGGGTATTGACGGTGATGAAAGGCACAAGAAGGAATAATCTGTACTATTTAAATGGAAGTACAGTTATTGGATCAACATCAACAGCTTTTACGAAAGATGCAGATTCAGAGGCTACCAGGTTATGGCATATGCGATTGGGACATGCTAGCGAAAAAGCTTTGCAGAGTTTGGCGAAGCAAGGCTTGTTGAAAGGTGCAAATTCTTGCAAATTGGAATTCTGTGAACATTGTGTTCTGGGCAAGCAGACGAGGATAAAATTTGGTTCAGCAATTCACAATACAAAAGAAATTCTGGACTACGTTCACAGTGATGTGTGGGGACCTACTAAAGTGGCTTCTTTGGGAGGTATGCACTATTTTGTTACTTTTGTTGATGATTATTCAAGAAAAGTATGGGTGTATCTAATGAAAAGGAAAAATGAAGTTTTGGATGTATTTCTGAAATGGAAGAAGATGGTGGAGACCCAGGCTGGTCGAAAAGTCAAACGACTTCGATCAGATAATGGTACTGAGTACAAGAATGATCCATTTCTACAAGTATGTCACGATGAAGGTATTGTACGACACTTCACTGTTCGAGATACACCACAACAGAATGGGGTGGCAGAACGTATGAATCGGACTATACTGGAGAAAGTTCGATGTATGTTGTCCAATGCTGGATTGGGCAAAGAATTTTGGGCTGAGGCAGTTACATATGCGTGCCATCTAATTAATTGGTTGCCATCAGCTGCAATAAATGGAAAAACTCCTATGGAGAGGTGGGCTGGTAAACCTGCTATTGATTATGATTCTTTACATATTTTTGGTTCCACTGCATATTATCATGTAAAAGAATCTAAGTTAGACCCAAGAGCAAAGAAAGCATTATTCATGGGTATAACTGGTGGAGTAAAAGGATACCGTCTCTGGTGTCCTGATACAAGGAAAATAATTTTCAGTAGAGATGTGACTTTTGATGAATCAACCATGATGAAGAACAATGATTCACAAAAGGATAACACAACCAGTGGCACTTTGCAGCAGGTTGAGCTTGAAAAGGTTAATGATGATCCAGCTAATATTGAAGGAACAAATGATGAAGAAGTTTCGACCCAAGAACTTCTACAACAACATGATTCAATTGCATATAGAAGGCCAAGAAGAGAGATTCGTATGCCTGCTCGCTTTGATGATATGGTGGCCTATGCACTTCCAATTGCAGATGATGATGTTCCTTCTACTTACACAGAAGCAAGAAGTAACTCTGATAGTGTAAAGTGGAAGCAAGCTATGAATGAAGAAATGCAGTCTCTTCATAAAAATAGGACTTGGGAGTTGGTGACACTACCTAAAGGAAAGAAGGCAATTGGATGCAAATGTGTATATGCAAAGAATGAAGGATTTCCTGATAAAAATGAAGTTCGATACAAGGCTAGATTAGTAGCAAAGGGTTACGCTCAGAAAGAAGGAATAGACTACAATGAAGTATTTTCTCCAGTTGTGAAGCATTCGTCTATTCGGATTTCGCTAGCCTTGGTTGCGCAATATGATCTTGAACTAGTTCAGCTCGATGTGAAGACCGCATTTTTACACGGTGATTTGGAAGAGGAAATCTATATGACTCAGCCAGATGGATTCAAGGTTGCTGATAAAGAAAATTGGGTTTGCAAACTGACAAAGTCGCTTTATGGATTAAAACAATCTCCAAGGCAGTGGTACAAGCGATTTGATCAGTTCATGAAAGGGCAAAGGTATACAAGAAGTAAATTTGATCATTGCGTGTATTTTCAGAAGCTACAAGAAGGATTTTTCGTATACTTGCTCTTATATGTTGATGATATGTTGATAGCATCTAGGAGTAAAGTTGAAATTGAGAGATTGAAGACTCAACTCAACCTTGAGTTTGAGATGAAAGATCTAGGTGAACCTAAGAAGATCCTTGGCATGGAAATATGTAGGGATAGAGCTCATGGCAGAGTTAGTTTATCTCAGAAGCAATATTTAAAGAAGATACTACAGAAGTTTGGCATGAACGAGCAGACTAAAGCTGTAAGTACCCCGTTGGCTTCTCATTTCAAGCTTTCTGCACAACTATCTCCTTCGACAAATACGGAACAAGAATACATGTTACAAGTTCCGTATTCTAATGCAGTAGGTAGCTTGATGTATGCAATGGTGTGTACAAGACCCGACATTTCACAGGCAGTTAGTATAGTGAGCAGGTATATGCATAATCCTGGAAAAGGACATTGGCAAGCTGTGAAATGGATTCTACGGTATATTCATAAGACCATGGATATTGGATTACTGTTCAAGCAGGATACTACACTTGGTAAAGGTGTTGTTGGGTACGTTGATTCTGATTATGCCGGTGATTTGAACAAACGAAGATCAACCACTGGTTATGTGTTTACTCTTGCTGGAGGACCAATAAGTTGGAAGTCTACACTGCAGTCTACAGTTGCGTTGTCAACCACAGAAGCTGAATACATGGCTGTAACAGAGGCTGTAAAGGAAGCTATTTGGTTACAAGGTATGGTTAAAACCTTGGGATTGGTCCAGGAGCATATTAATGTGTATTGTGATAGTCAAAGTGCTATTCATTTAGCAAAGAATCAAGTCTATCATGCACGTACAAAGCATATCGATGTACGTTTCCACTTTGTGCGGGAAATTATTAATGAGGGGAAAATTCACCTTCAGAAGATTAAGACTGCAGATAATCCCGCAGATATGATGACCAAGGTGGTAACAACAATCAAGTTCGAACATTGTTTGAACTTGATCAATATTCTGCATGTTTAACAGTTGAAGAAGGCACTATCAAGTGTTGTTGACAAAGGCAGAGAGAATTGTGTGAAGATAAGATTACTCGAATCAAATCTTCAAAGTGGAGATTATTGAGAATTATCCATATTTATGGAAAATCAAAGATATGGGTATCAAATAATGGAAAGTCAAAGATATGGGTATCAAACATTGGAAAGTCAAAGATATGGGTATCAAATATTGGAAAGTCAAAGATATGGGTATCGAGATATTGGCATAATAAAATCTGAGATATTTGCAATATATGGTCCCTAAATTGTAAAGTGACTTTGCAAGTTGATCCTTGAACCTCAACTATAAATAGGCATAACCATCTCTCATTCTGCATCTCAAACTTGCCATTCTCTACTTAAGGCATTGTTTTCTCTCTCTCTCTTTGTAAATTCTCACTTGTATTTTGGAGTGAAATATATTTGGTAGTGCCCGAGGACGTAGGCAAAATTTGCTGAACCTCGTTAAATTCTTGTGTTCTTTATTGTATTATTCTGTATGAATTGTATGTGTGATTGTAGTGATTTATTGTGCTATTAATTACGATTGAGGGATATTCTGGCTAGGAAAGACCTGGTACTTAAGCGATCCTTGTGATCCACCTCTCTTTCCTGGGAATTGAACTTAGTGTAATTTTTTAGTACAATAATTTTACTCTTTTACACGCTTCCGCACAACATATAGAGACTAAGAGTAATAGTGTGCAAGCGACTTGCATGAAAAGATGTAATTCTCTCTCTATATATTATATATATATATCCAGAAATTGTTTGCCCATAATCCATTAACCATAATTAACCTTCCTAACTTAGTCTGTCGTCTGTTTTCCTAAGCTGAAGTGCAAGCTTGGGTTATGGAGCTCTACGCTTGACACCCTCAAGATTTGTTGAGATAAACTGCTTCCCTGCATTGTTTTAAGATTATTTACTTCATATCTGAATGAATGAAAGGAAGAAAAAGATGTTGAGTCATATTCAACATGTTGCAGAAACAACAAAGCAACACCTATATTCTCCTGGGAGATAGCTTTTAACACTACTTTTACTCCTTTTATTAATTGCTAGGCTGAAGAACGACAGTGAGAGATGAAGGCTTGACTTTTGCAGGTTAAATAAATTACCCTCTCATTCTTTTCCTATTGTCTTTTTCAAATATATTTTATCAATGAAGTTGTAGGATGAACAGCTGGTCACGAGTTAGGCTTATGTTTCTGCCAAGTTAACCTAATAAATGATATACTCATGCATGCATATATTTAGAACTAAGCTGCTAATCAAATGTTTTGATTAATTGGACTGGATCATCATCAGCTTTTTTTCTTTTTTTTTTAATTAGCACTTACATCAAACTGTGTTCCAGATTAAGATGATGATGGAGTTTGTGGTCTGCACTCATCTGGATTCCTCCAACTCGACAACCCAACTCCTCTACTGCACCAAAATTTACACATAATTTATAAGTTATTTTCAATAATATTAGCTGCTTATTTTCAATCAACAAATACACTAAATTGAGTTGAGAGGAGTGAACTAAACTACGTCTTATTTTCGTTCTAGCAATTTTTGCTCAACATTCAATCAAAACTACGTCTTTCTTGGAATAAGTGAAGAACAACATCCATCGTAGCCACATTGAGTCATGAATATTTTCGAAATAAATACTTATTTTCTCCCTTTATTAATCTTATTTCAACATCTTTTACGTATCACAGTTGTCCTTCATGGAGTGAACTAACATAATGGTAAAAATGGTTTCGACAGGGAAGACCTAGCAGCAGGCTCGTCACTAGCCGCTCATGGACGACCAGAACTCAAGGTCAACTCTAGCATTATGGAGTGAGAAACGGTGTAATATATAGCACTTGAAGTAGTAATTTGAAATGTGATCAATAGTCACCCACCATATATGAAGTACATGTTTGAAATCTATTCACCGGTAGAAGCCCTGAATTAGTGCAGCCAGTCAGCTCTCTGGGGAGTGCTGGGCCATCAACATACATGCGAGGACGCCACGTATCCACTAAAAACAAAGTGTAGTAGGGTTTAAACCCTAAACCTAAAGTGTAAATATCCGTCTCTTTCCGAAGTATTTTACTTTCTTAATTTTGCAAAGTGAAGGGCTTGAGTTTAGTAGTTTACAAAGCTATCAATATAAATACAAACTAGTATGGTATAGTATGCTTAGTATTGGGTTAATTATTTGTTTGTGCAAAATTAGAGAGTAAATATTTAAAGATTAAAATGTGTTTTAAGTCCTTATACACTTCATATATTTGATATTTAATCTCGTTACTTTTATTAATTTTAAGAATTTAGTCATACTTTTCAAAATTAATAGTTTACGCCTACTTGTTACCATAGTTAAAATTCTTCCTTTAAGTTTGTCGTTCTAAAATGGGTTAAATCACTTTTTGGGGTCTAAACTTGACAACTACTCTATATTGTAGCTTAAACCTTTTTTTGTCCAAGTTAGTCCCTAACATTTTCTTAAAAACCCTAAAATTCAAGTCCCAACATAGAAATGATTGCCTAGTTCAGGCCCTAATATTGGAACAATTATCAAATTTAGGAACTAACTTGAAATAAAAAAAGTTCAGGCCTCAGTGTGTGAGTTGTTTCCAAATTTAGGCCCCCAAATAGTGATTTAATCCTAAAATGACGCCAACAATGTAATTGAAACAGTTAACAAAAAGTAGAGATATCAAATTATGTAAAAATATTTGAAGTATATGGATTCAATTTAAGTTTTAGCCCAATATATGGGCCAAAACTAAAATTTAACAAGGCAAACAAAAAATGTGTTAGTCTCTAATATTTTTAGGGTGATCAAATTATGTATAAACACGTAAAATATTAATTATTTGGTCTAACCAACAACATTAAAACAAATAAAAAACAAACCATAGTATAAAAATTAAATTTTAAATTTAAGAATAAAGTTGAAATTTAACATTTTCACTTATGTTAAAAAAGGAAAGAATGCGCAGGAAGCTGATGCCATGTGTGCCTTCCTTTTATCTAGTAAGTATAGATTATAGGAATTTACCAATGGCTCCTTGAATGACCAAAATTCACTTTAAAGGGAAAGAAGAAGAAACCAAAATATACGAACAATAACAAGGACCAACTGTTTTTCATCTTTTTTTATATTCAATTCATTGAAGAAAAAAGCTTTATTTCTATTTTGGCACAATTCTAAATTTAATCCCTAATGTTTATTTATTTTATCACTTTAATTATTATTTGGTCTTCAATTTTCAAAGCTTAGGTAAATTGTTTTCTTTTTTAGAAAAATCTTATTCAACTGTTAGAAATTTTAATATTATTAATTATTAATCCATGTGACAATTTATATGTACTTCATTGTTAACATATATAATTATTTTAAATTTTTTATAAATTCATTTGAAATTTGTTGATTTTTAAATAATCTTTAATATATATTTTTGAATATTTATGAAGTATAACATGGACTTCAAAATTTAAGAGTCCAATTAATTTTTCATTGTGAAAATTATAAAAAAATATATATATTTAGCATAATGGTAAATAAAAAATATTTTTATATAATTATATAATTATTAATTTATTTATATAAATAGAGGAGTTATTAATTAAAATTTTTTTTAACATAATGATATATATATAAATATATATTTTTATTATATAATTATATAATTATATAATTATTATTTTATTTATATTAGTAAAAGAGTTATTAATTAAAAAGATGAATTAAAAATAAAAAACTTGAAAATAATATATTTATTAATTAAAAAAATTTAATAAAATGAAATAAAAATACAAATGCAGTTAGAAAAAGACTCGAACTTGAGAGTAAAGGATCAAATCACTATTATTTGATAAGCTAACCAAAAGAGTTGATGTGTTTAAAAAAATGTGTTTTGTAGAAAGTATTTTTCTCAATATGCATTTTCTATATCCCCTAAACATTTGAGAAAACCGAGCTAATTTATTAATTAGCTTTTAAAAAGGGCTTTTTTGCTAATTAACCCGAAGTAGGAGTGTGTGCATGTAATTTAACAAGTGGTGACAGGAAAAAACCCACAAAAAAGTAACAGTGCAAACCTCATAAAACTATGGAGCAGAGAGAGTCTATCTGACTGAGATCTACTACCTACCGTTGCCAAAGGAATAGCTACCCTATCACTGAGTTTCACTGTTTCTCTGTAATTTAATTTCTGCATTTAAGACTCTGGGATCTTTTTCTTCGCCTTAAACCTACCAATTAATGTTTCTTTTTCCTTGGCAATAAATTCGGATAGTTCAAAACCATTTAACTACCTTAAAAAGAAAAAAAAACTATTTAATTTGATTTTTTTCCTGATTTTTAACTATTTAATTTGAATTTTAAACTGTGGTTGATTAAATTTTAGTTTAATTTACAATTATATTATTGTCAATTTAGACAGACATGTGTTTAAATACGTTGAATCGCATTAAATTTTTATTTATGTATTGAGAATAAATTATGAATAATTCTAAATATTTTATTAAATATATATATATAATCTAAACGAGATTGAAAGAAAAATGAAAGGTAAAGCACTTTAGGATATCACCTTTCATGAATCACGTGGATGGGATAAAAAATTTAAAAGGATGGATTAAAGGTTAATAAAAGCAAAAGCTGTCATAACAGAAACCCTACCTAGCTTATTTTTCCTTCTTTATTTTTCGTTATAATAAATATGAAAAGAAACATGGGGAAGTCGTAGTATTTTTTATGATTTTATATTTTATGTATTGTTAGTATGTAAAAATGATGTGCTTATACATATTAAAATTTTTTATTAGTTGTTAAAATAATTATTTATACTTTTTTAAAATAAATTTTAATTTATAATTTATAGTACCAACAAGTGTTACGTGTAATGATAAAAATATTATATTGATATTTGAATTTGGACAAATATCTTTAAAAATAGTAGTTATCAAATAAAAAAAATAGTATTTATAAATTATAAAACAGACATTAAAATATCTTAATTTTATAGAATAAAAAACAAAGAACAAAAGGGATGTTATCAATAAATAAATAAATAATATGAAAAAAAAAAGGAGAGAGACTTGCCTTGAGGAGTTAGTCCATCGATGAATGGAATTATTATTTTCATCATAATCATGTTGTATGCTCAAATTTGTAGATGTTGATCCCTGCTTCTCTGAACACTTATCGTTTCCACTCACTGTATTTCTGCTAACACCCAAACAGTCTTCTTCTGCACACTCCACCCCATTTCTAATTTTTTCTGTACACCATTTTAACAAAGGGATAATAGATCCACATGCAGAAAAAAATTAAAACACCAGCGTGGTGGCAATGAGTTTGTCAAGTATATTAAAGTTAGGGTTCTTTACCCTATGCCCCAATGATTCAATGTACCATTAATGTGTGTATATGTATTGTACCAAAAATCCATCCAATCTCATATATACATTGTATATACACTGTTTACTGGACCTATAGATTACATGAATGTCATCTGCATATAGCTAGTATTATGTGAAAAGAATGTATGCAAGAACAGTTGGAAGAGGGTGAGGTAGAAGGGGAGACAATGTTTATAAGTTTAAAATGTGTCTGGGGGATTAAAGTAAAGTAACTAGGTCAAAACAATGCGAATTACCTGAGGAACTTGCAGGTTTGTCACTGCTCTTCACAGTCCTATACATCTGCAAATGAAGGCAAAAAAGATTAAAGGAAACCCTGTATTTGTTTGATTAATTAATAGTAACATCTCCAAGTAGTCAGATGGTTGTGTTAGTGGGATTTTGACGTTTGGTAAGGTCCAGTAAGTGCTGTGTATAATTGACAAATGATGCTACTTTTCTTTCTCTTAGTATTCAATCATCCGTTACCACAAAATAGACTCAACTGTTCATTCATTCATTGCTTTCGTCGGCTTTTGTGCCCGCCAACGGTTTCGGCTGAAACTTTTTTCGATCAAAATAATTTTTCAACAGACGTGTTAATGCATGGGTCAACCCTAAAATTAATATTAACATATTTTATATTTAGGGTAATTTATCAAAATAGTTATTTTTATTTACCTCAAGTTATATTTTAATCATTTATGCTTAAAATATTATGTTTTGGAACGTGTTGTAATATTTTAGTTACTGAGCCATTAATTATCATTAACGGTGTAACGGTAAATTGACGTGGCACGTTAAATCATTATTTCAAAAAAAAAAGGTTAAATTCTACAATTGGTCTCGATATTTTTTTCGTTTTGAGAAATTATTTTTTTCCTTTATGTTCTTTTAATTTTCTTTTTTCTTTATTTTTCAATCTCTTCTGCTTCTCCTTCTATTTTTTTCCCTTCTCTATCTCTTTTAACGTAGAAAAATAACATAAAAGAAAAAAAGTGGAAAACAAAAAAAAGGATAAGTTTTAACAAATGGAAAACATAAAAAAACTACGTTAAAATATATGGAGAAGTGAGGAAAATAGAGAGAAAAGTAGAAGAGAATGGAAAATAAAGAAAAAAAGTTCAAAGAACATAAAAGAAAAAAAAATTAAATTACTCAAAACGAAAAAAAAAATATAGGAATTGATTGTATAATTTAACCTAAAATTTTCATTTAAAATGATGATTTAACGTGTCACATCAGTTTTACCGTTACACTGCTAACGATAATTAACGCTCAGTGATTAAAATGTTACAATACGATAATGTAAGTAACTAAAACGTAACATTTCAAACATAAGTAACTAAAATATAACCTGAGATAAACAAAAGTGACTACTTTAATAATTTATCCTTATGTTTATTTAAACCGAAAAGTAAGTCTAATATCGAGTTTAGAGGTGGAGTTAGATTGAAAGTTTATCATTCCAAATTTGATGTGACTTACATTGAATTATACGCTTGTAGTCTAAGTTGGATTTGCGATAAAATCAAACTATAGAAGTTCCATTTGGTTACCTTCTATAAAATATACAAATATTTTAAATCTTTAATAATATAAATATATTGAAATTAATATAGTTTTTGTTTTTTAATGCAATGCCTAGAATTATTTATAATCTCTCTCCAACATTTAAATAAGAGAATAACGCACTTCAACTCTCAACCTAAATTCAAATTTTTTAAATTAAAAATATGTATTTGAATATATTTGAATATTAATATTTTCAATAATTTCAATTTTATTGTATGATATATAAATATTGTAGGAAGACATAAATAGGGATGTCCACCCAATAGGCTAATAATAGTCCTTCTCACAAAATTTCAAAATTATCATAAATTTTAGTTTAATGTGTAATTTTATACGTGAATTTTGATTTTGAATAATTTTATATATGAAATTTTTAATTTGATTCAGTTCTTACAAATTATTATCATCATTATTGATATAATATTATTTTATTTTTATATATTGCATACGGAAATAATTATATTTGTTTAATATAAAAATAAATTAATGTATTTATTTCTTTAAATACATATAATTAAATCAAAATTAAAGTTTCATGATTTCATTTGAACTACAATCAAAATTTCATGTGTAATTACACTGAATTAAAATTCATATATTAAATTACACATTAAATCAAAATTTATATATAACTTTAAGATTTATCCCAATAAAAATAATCCCAAACTCTTATATTTAGTTTTAAACTTATTATTCAAGGTAATTGAGATTTTAATTAAAATAATAAATATAATGTAAAAACAGAAAAAGTTTCACATATTAAAATAATTAAATTTGATTATTTAAAAACTATAGTTGCTTGAGTTTGAAATTCTACAATGACCAAGCTAAATTTACTTTCTAAAAAAACTTTAGTATCTCATTTACCTATTATTTTCATGATTATGGTTAATTGAATTAGGCCGAAATGATTAGATTAAGAATTGGTTAAAGTATCAATTTGAATGGAAGCATCAAATTGGTTATCTCGCGAATTAGTAAGAATAAATTAAACTAATTTTTTTAATAAATTTTTGAATAATTTATTTAATTGAATCGTGTGAATTGATTTAACCGATCAAATCGATTTAACTAATGAATTGATGATCTAACCAATTCCATCATGATTCGAGTTATGAAAACCTTGCTATTTACCACACCCTACGTACAAATCGGGCATACATCGATGGTGATGAGGGTGAGCAATGGGTCTTAGATTCTTGTGTATGCGGTAGTGTATATCAGACCAAAAGAAGAAAACAAAGGGAAAGTTTTGGGAGTTTGAACGTTCAGATAGGTAGCCGTACGCACCTGTAAATGGCTTTTAACATGGGAGACGGTTAGATCTTTCACATCCATTAGCTCTAACACTGACTTGGGAGTTGCTCCTATCAAACATCACACAAGCCTCATCAAATTATCCCTGAAATTAAAACCTTTTAACTCAACAAAACAAGAGATTCATCCCTAACTAGATCGATCACCCCCATACCCCCAGAAAAAGCAAAAGATAATTAAAGAGATGTGTTTGAATTACTTTCATGACCACCAAGAAGCTCTACAGCACGAACAAAACGAGCATGAAGAGAGCTGGTCCAACGCATCCTGGGTGTCCTTGTATTCCTTTTGCTACTTTGTAATTTAGGTATAAATCTGGAGCTACCCATTGCCGGCCCATGTTGGGCGTAGTGATGATGAAACTGGGGCCTAAGCTTCTCCAGTGAAATCCCATTAAACCTAGCTGCTTCACTTGCTCTTCTACAAGCATCGGCTGAGTGCAACACCGAAGCTGCCGAGGAAGAATAAAATTCTAACTTATCAGGATCCATATCTACAAAACTATCGGAGCTCAAAAAGGGCAGCGACATAGTGTTACTGTATCCTGGAATCCCCTCGGTGGGTTTCGGTCCCGGAACATCAAGCAATGAAATTCCATGATTTATATTACTTAGTTGACCACCATTTTGGCCACACTTGAGAAGATTCCTGTGCCTGGTTTGATCATCATAGGTAGTTGGGAAGTAGTTTGGGGAAGGGCTATCAATCTGTGAGGCACTGCTTGCAGGATTTGCTAAGGAAAGCTGGGTGTCTGCTTGGGAACCATAAGTAAGTGAATTTAGGGCATCGTTTCTGCGCCAAATATCAAAGGAAGAATTCCCGGTGCAAGCTGTGGAAGGAGCAGGATTGGGAGGGCTAATTTGCAGAGAAAGGTCAGGAACCCGATTCATGTACTGTTCACACAGATCCCCTTTATTGAACATTAGTGTTCTTAACTCAAGGGTTTCCAAATATTGTTGTTGACCGAGATCCCCAAAAACAACAACAGTTTATAAGAAGAAAAAAAAAGTAGAAGGAACAGACATGCTGAGAGAGATGGGGAGGCGTTGCAAATGATAATAAAATAATGATGAAATGCGTAAAGGAAAGAATTGGGAAGGAATGGGGGATGCGTTGGGACTTGAAATTTGCCTGCATCCAGTTCTTTCACAAAGTACATATAGGAAAATGACACTTCAACAAGGCCATCTCTTCCTTTTAGTAGTCAATACGGTATCTTGCTTATTTCTCCATGGTAAAAGTGG
Organism: Gossypium hirsutum; assembly: GCF_007990345.1. Classification (NCBI taxonomy): domain Eukaryota; kingdom Viridiplantae; phylum Streptophyta; class Magnoliopsida; order Malvales; family Malvaceae; genus Gossypium; species Gossypium hirsutum. The sequence continues at coordinate 77,617,099 of NC_053432.1, forward strand.
TCTTCAATCAAGTGCAAATATCCATAGACTTTTTGAATGTTGTTACTTATATTTAGATTGTAATCCAAATATAAGGAACAGCATTTCAACCCTCACTTTGATTCTGCTTTGGATACTTGTTTTTACTTCAACAAAAAACATCAAATGTTTGAATCTTATATCTTTATATATATATATATTACTAAATTTTGATTATGTTTGTATATATATAATTTACAAAATAAATAAATAACTAGTCATGTTCATATTATAATTTTTTGACATATGATACTCTCCATTTGAAACACTTTTCAAAAAATTTATCAAATTAAATTTATATTTTTTTAAAAATAATAAAAGTAATTAAATTAATTCATTAAAGTAGAGCAAAGATTTAAAAAATGGAAAATTAATAATTTTGATATTAAAACAAATTAACTTAACAATATTGAAAATAAATAACTTATAAGAAATTATTAATAATATTATTTAAAAATTATAACATATCAATATTAATATTCAAAACCGTTATATTATTTTAATAGTAAATATAATTTAACTGATTCTAAATGAGTTAAAAATTTTAAAATATATATAATTACATTAATTTATTAATTTATTAATGATTTTTTTAAAAAAAATTCAAATATTTAAACAAATAATATTATTATAAATTTAACGCGCAGAAGAACGAGAATACAAATTAATTATATATATTTGACATGCCAACACGTGTCTCATTTTATACACAAATTTTGTTCCACATTTTTGTTTCAATTGTTCCGTTTGCAACACGTCTAGTGTTTTGTAGCCTATTTTTGTTGCTTGCATTGCCCACTGTTTGAGGACAGTGCTATGTCTTTTCTTTTTCAAACAAAAATTTTGAATTACGAGAAGTTGAGATTATCCTTTTATTTTATATATAGGAAAATAAATCTATAATTTAAGTGATTTTATATTCTTTTGTAACTTTTTATACAATTAATATTTTCACAATCAAACCGTCAATTTATTATAGCCTATTTTTCTTTTTGTAATTTTAACCTTTAACTTTTAAATTTTAATTAAATTATTTTCTTTTAGACAGATAAATTAACTAAACTGTTAAAAACTTACCAATATAGTATATTGATTTTTATATAACATAATTACGTAATAACTAAAAAAAATATATTATACGCATAAAACAGGTCGAGTCAAACTAGATTTGATACTTAAATATTGAAACTCCTAAACTTGATTTATATTTTAAATAAATTTAATTTTTTTTACCAAATTTATTTTTGATCTTAATACTTTTACTCAAAACATTTTAAAATATAAATCTCAATATTATTATGTAAGCCCAAAATTTTTTAAAAGTGAAGTGAATAAATTAAAAAAGCAAAGTGAATTGAGATAATTAATAAATAAAAATGTTTTTAGTTTCGAATAATTAATACCAAAAAGTTTTTATGCTCGTCAACTTCGAATCAACAACAATTAATAATTAGAATATTTAGATTCAAATATTAGCTGAATGCATAATATCCATATCTAAAAAGTTGTCCAAATCTAATCCATTCATTATCATCTTAACTTTAAATCAAATTTCAAGAAAATCTCATCTCATCTTTAAGATATACGAAAAATATTTAGTATATTGTCAGTAGAATTTTTAGACTTCATGAATAGGGTCAAAGAATTAACAAATGTCATATAAGGGTACAACAAAATATTTTAAAAAGAGACAAATATTGTTAATTTTTTAAAATGGCTTTCGAAATAAAAAATACACTACTAGTGTATCAAATATTAACCATAAATAAAATTTAATATCAATACATTGATTGAGTTTTAACTCAGTTGACATTAACATTATTGTCGGCGCAAAAAAACATGAGCTCAAGTAAACTAAAGTATGTTTATCCTCTTATGATAGTATAAATTTTATTAAGGAAAAGTATTCAAACTCTTTGAGGACCTTATGAGCTCTATTTTAAATAGAGGATTATTCTATTTACATTTGTTATCTTCAATTTTTTATTTCAATAATTTTTTATTAAAATAATAAAAATATAATTAGTTATAAAATTAAATTATAAATTGCATATAAGCATATCTTAATCATATAATTGTATTTTTTTAAGATTAATATATATTAGTTTGCTTCAAATTATTTTCATGAATGATAATTATTATTTTTTGTCATCTCTTTTACTGTTTTTTATTAAAAAAATACATGTTAAATATTTTAAATTTAGTTTAGTTTGAGATAATTTTGTTTTCTATTTAATTATCATGCTTTTATATTTTAATAAAAAAATTTGCCATTAAAACCTTCTAAATATTTTTAATTAATTAGTTTTAAATAAAATTAATTCAATAAATTCATCTCAATGTTAATATAATTGAATCAAATCTAAGTTTAAAATACTTAATTATTTTATTTGAAGTGGGAGACAATTTAATTATTTAATTTTATAGAAAAAGTAATTAAGTTTTATTATGTTGTAATTAAAAAAATGAAAGAGAAAGAAAAATAAATAGAAAATACATAAATAAATAAGGATAATGGTACAATTACCTTTTTATCTACAATTTATACATAGTAAATAAATCTTAAGTGGGTTTATGTGATTTTTTTTAAAAACTTAAAAGAGGGTAAGTCAATATTTTTCAAATTATATGGGATAATTGTATTTTACATCAAGCCTTAGGGATGTCTTTTTACCCAATTTATTAAATAATAATATATTTTTGTAACTTTACCAATTCGGCCTAAACGTTAGACCCAGATTCAAAAGATTATATTAGCCATCAAAATGACCTATTAAACTATCTGAGTTTTTAAAATAGTCATATTAAAACATTTATTTATCTTAAAAGAAATTTTAGTCCAATTATAGAAAACTCACAAGTTAACAAAAACCGATTTTTAGTTGAACTTTTTTTATTGTAAGGGTGACAACTTTCAAAAACTTAGTTAATTTCCAAGGTACTTATTATTCAAATTTTACTTATAATCTAGTAGCGGAAAGGTGAATTTCGACTTAGTTTAATTAAGTAAAATCAAGACAAATTTTTTACATAATTAATTCTAAATTCATGTTTCAATATCCTAAATTCAAAGTAACTACCATGCATATTAAACAAACTCAAAATCAAAGTCTCATGCCACAATTCAAATAAAATAATATAGTTTCCAAAATAACCGAAATTTCAAATAGTAAATCTAAAATACATTTTAATAAAAAGATCAATCTGAGCCGAGTCCTTGGTATGCCGAATCCACGCCCTAATCTGGTGGGTTATCTGTAAAAATGGAAATAAGAAGGGGAGTAAGCTTACGAAGCTCAATGTGAGTTCAATCACAAGAAAACTAGTGTAAACAATAGACAAATTGTACAAAATATCAACTTATAGAATGATCACAAATTGAATAGCAATTCAGAATTTCGGTATTAATTCAATGCTTAATTAAGTGCAAAAAATTACTTTTAAAATTTTCCCCTTTTATTTTTTTTTGGTGAAAAAAAAAACATTACAAAGAACTACTTAGAGATATACCCAAGCCCCCTTGGAGGCATTTCAAAAAAATTAAGGTCACCGTTATAGCCAACAGTCATTTCCGCTAGCGTATCAGCATTTTTGTTGAAATCTTTGGAAACATGATGAATTGACCAATACACCATTTTAGCCAATAACAAACAAATTTTTCTTACCAAAGCGAAATTCAAACCCTTTGTAGAACAGCTTTGTAAAGCTTATACCACCTCTTGACTATCTGAAAAAATTAACAATCTATCGAATCCTCTATCGAGTGCAATCATCAGGCCATTCCAAATACCCCTAATTCTGCATCTAAGATAGAATAGATTCCTAAAAGCCGATTATAGCTAAAAATCCAACTCTTGTACCTGTCATGTAAGACCCCCCAATCGTGGCGAACTTGGAATCTTCTTTTACTTCACCATCATTGTTCAATTGAATCCAATTCTCGGATAAAAGTTGGGTTGAATTTGAAACTTGCCATTCAGATACATTTACCTTATGCATGGTATAAAGTATATTGTTTAGCCCAATTGTATGAAACTTTAACCGGCTCTTTGATACTCTACATCATTCCTTGAAAAACAAATAAAGTATGATTTTTCCAAATACACCAAATGACCATGCCAAAGAAACATTGTGAATCCACCCCTTCCTATTGTATTCTAAGTTTATTTCGTTTCGTAAGTTAACAACTAACCACTCATGCAAACCCAAAAAAAAAAAAAGAACATTAAACTTGTTGGCTGATATTATTTTGCATGATATCTTGAGAGGCCCCTTTTATACTATTAAGCCTTAATAAACTGATTGTACGTTGCCTTTTCGTTTTGAAAGAAGATATCTGATCATGTGCGGTTCTATAATTGGGCAGGCAAATTGTTTGGAGGAAATATGTAGCCAAATTTTATGGAAAAATAAATTCGACCCACTTAAACATAAATACGTCTACACTAATGAATGAATTAAATGTTAATTTTGGTATTTGTAGGTGATTATTGGGAACTAAACCTAGCTTATCTAAATACCAAGCAAATACGGGGGTAGAATGATGAGGACAGGTAGGCATGGAATTAGTAAAGGAACTATAGGTGGTGATGATAGCATTCCTCAAACAATGAATTAAATTAATTGGGTAGTTGTATTTGTCAAGACAAGCCGATTTAATTAAAATTGATGGATTTCTTTTTCCTTTTGATGGATCCATTAATTCAACAAAGGGTATATATATATATTTCCTCTGGATTTAGGTTGATATTTTATTTTTTACTTAATTATATCTAGATTTGAAATTCTTCACATTTGGCATCTTTGTCGTAACACTATTAGAATATAATGACATGATATTATCGTTCAATATTACAACAATACTTGGCAAGCGTAAATATTTTTTAAATATATAAATTTATAAAAATTATTTTCATATATAGAATGAATCTAGATAAATTAATGTCCAGATTCAAATGAACTTTCACAATTTTTTTTTGTCTAGATTTATTTTGGACATGCCTTTTTAGTAATTTTTATGTATTTTTAGTTTTTTTTAAATGATGGTATAAATATCATAGTATATGAAATCAAATGCTAACAAATAAGTACTTCACAAATGCTCAAGAAATTAAAAAAATATGACATAATAATATATAAATTAAGAGTAACAATTAAAAAGGTTGTTTTAAATATTCATGATAATTGATTAACATCAAGAAAATATTTGGACCAAAAGCATTAAAAATCCAAAAGAGGTGAAAACCTATTGAAACTAAAAGTTTTCCAAGCAAACCAAATAATTATTGAAGCAAAAACAAAGAAGAAAGCATATACACAAGTTGAATTTTACTTATAAATTAATTATCTATTTAGTGTATGAAAAGCATGCATTAGGTTTTTCTTTTAACTTTCAATTTTGAATTTTTAAAATTTATAATATCAAGTGCTCTTATTCTTCTCTCAAATTTTAAGTTAAGATTGTACTTTTAGCTATAAATAAAACATATATATTATTTTTAATAATCTAGAAAGAGTGGAACCAACACGGATCTATATGGAAAAATAGGGAGAAAAGATAAAGAAATATGAAAATGAAAAGAACGTAAAATAACAAAGCAAATGAAAAAACGAGTAGCATAAAAGTGAATAGGTATTTAATTTTTTTTTTGTGAAGTTCAAATATTGTAATTTTTTATGAGATTGGATGTGAAAATTTTAGCTCTAAAATTCTTGGCTTTTCCTTGTTGTAATTGATTTATATATATTTTTTAATATTTTTCATTTTTTTAAAATTATTGATAAGAAAAATTTTAAAATTTCAAAATGATTTTTTAACCATAGCTCAGAGACCAAATTAGTTATATATAATCCTTTGATTTAAGGTGTAATGTTACTTTCTTAACAAAAATTAGCAATTGAATGATAAAAAAGTAATAATTTAATAATGTTAATGACTATTATGTAACTATTAAAAATTAAATGATCGAAATGTAATTTTAAACAGAGTTTAAGTCCAATTAATTTACCCACATTTCAAAGGGTTTGTAATGTGAGCTATTTAAAATTACTGAATTTTGTTACAATATCACAATATTTTTAATAAATTATTAAATTCTATAAAATTACTTCTAAGGATAATTTCACAATATTTATTTATTTAGGAAGTCTCCAAAAGAAAGATAGGAGGGGCCGCGTGGCCCCTTCTCTCCCCTCATGTGGCTTTGGGAAAGTGTGTGGAATGATATAGCAATTGATTGCTTCATGATTGTCACTCAAATATTTTATTCCATTCAATATTTCCCACTTATCTATTTATCATTAAAATTATCTTAAATATTTATATTTTTAAGCAATAAAAATGAGTTTGGATGAATAGTGACATACGGTGCATTTAATTTATTTTTTGTCTCACACTATAATATCACTAGAATATCTAATATTACCGTTACGGTTGTTTTTATATTAACCGCAGATAAATGCACCGCTTATCTAAACCCACCCTAAAAGACCTAAAAGAAACAAATGTGAATTTTAGTTTCCATCATAAAACAAATATATAACATTTGAAAAATAATTAAAATAATAATATGTTATATAAATTTTAAAACAAATATATAACATTAGATCAATTTCGTCGTTTGCTAAATTTTATTCGTCACAAAAGAAAATGAAAGGAAAAGAAATGAATAATCTACACAATAAAATTTGGAAACGGAAGAAAAATATTTTGAATATAAAAAAATTAAATTATATTTAGATTTGATTAAGGATGTGGTTTTTTATATTAATTAGTTAACTCTAATTTTAGTTTCAAAATTATGTTATATTCAAATTGAGATTTGATTAACAATGATTGATATTTGATTTTCAAATAAATTTAATTTAAGAATAATGTGAAAGAAACAAATATTTGATTTATTTGGTGGATAAATATTATGTTTATGCAATAAAGAATATAGTATGAAAGAAAAATAAAGGGGAAGAAGGAAAATAAATAAATAAATTAAATGAAAAAAATTAAATTGTTTAAAAAAGTAAAAGTATAAGGACTAGTTTTAACAGATAGAAAACATAGAAAAACTATGTTAAAAGAAATAGAGAAAGAAGGAAAAAAGAGGAAGAAGGAGAAGAGAATAAAAAATAAAGGAAAAAAATTCAAAGAACATTAAAAAAAATTAAATTGCTTAAAAAAAAAGGAAACAATTGTATAATTTAACTTAAAATATTCGTTTGAAATAATGATTTAATTTGACATTTCAATTTACCGTTATATCATTAATGACTAAAATATAGCACGATAACTTTAATAATTAAAATATATTATTTTAAATATAAATAATTAAAATATAATGTGAGATAAATCAAACTAATTATTTTAATAGATTAACTTAAGAATGATTATAAATTAATAAAACAAAACAGTATTGCAGGAATTATTGGGTTTATAGTTAAATGATGTGAGTGGGTTGTTTGTTTGACTAAAATTTGGGTCGTTTTCAGTTCGCATTCCAAGGCAGTGTCAGAAGTTACGGCTCACCGGTTTCAAGTAGTGAAGAAGATAAAGTGAGGCTTAACCCTGGCCACTCACTTGTCACCTCACATACATTATTCACATTACATGTACATTTTCGCATTTCCATTCTTCCTTGTTAATGAATGAAATGGAATATAAAACATAATAAAATCTAAATAATAGTGATTAGATAAGTGAATTATAATTTTTATAAACTTAAAATATAATTTTATTTTGTATTATTTTATTGTTTTTAGAAGGATAAGATTGATTTTTATCAAAATATTAATTATTATTTTATTAACTTGAGATAAATATCAGAATTATATATAAATCTTATTTTAATATTTAATTTAATATATAAATTTTAATTTGATATAACTATGCACATAAAACTTTGATTGTTATTTAAGTAATAGTAAACTTATCAGTCATAGGGTGGCCCCAGCAAGGGAGAATAAAAAATCATGCTAAGTGCCCAACTTTTTATTTGATAAATTATTAAAATAAATCTCAATTAAAAATTAATATTTTTAATAATTTAACTTTTACTCACATTTGGGAATTATTTAAAAATTTATATAAATAATAATAAGTAGATAGATAATTTACTTATTACTTAATATAGGATACGTTTAATAGTTTATTTTATTTTATTTCTTTTAAAATTATATTATCATTTATTAAATAATTTAATTATTTTTACTAAGTAATATATCAAATATATTTTATAATTTATATTTAACACTATTTAAATTTTTAATTGATTAAACAAAATTTAAATTAAAAAAAATTGAGGCTCGAAATGTATTTTTATGGTAAAAGGATAGTAAAGCATGTAAAGTGTTTGGACTTCATCCCAGCGTAACAGGTTATCCATTAATGAAGCTTTCAGCCATCGGTTAGGTTTGAAATTCTACAAAAGTTTCAATGGGCTTTTTGCAAAGTGGCTTTGGAGGTTTCAACGTACTGTCAAGCTTGGTATTTACACGTAGGCCTTAGAAATTTATTGGATTTGAGCCCAAACCCAAGTTTGGTATGCTTAATCAGTGTTTGATATTCATCACTTTTCAATCAATTTTTGGCACGCAAAAATCAGTTTACTTCTATCATCTTTTTTTTGGATAAAGAAAATCAGTTTACCCAAATTTCAGGTTGACTTTCGGACCTAGTTTAACCTCTGAATAAATCTAGTATTAATTTATTTATCGATAAAAGAAATTATAGTAATAAAAATTTTAGATATTAAATTAAATATTTTGAAAAAAAATACCACATTACTTAAGGCCCACCCGTGATGTTATCCCAAGAAATATAGAAATTTGGACAAAAGCTTGAAACATGAATGAGAGTTGGGAGATAGGAAAAGCAGAAGTGTAGCCACATAATTTGGGAGATAGGAAATGTGACCAAATCCAAATCCACATTGTTCACGCGCACCATTACTTTATTTGCAATGCTTCTCATAATTTCCAATACGCTCCTCCTAATTTGATTCCTTCTATAAAAATATTATAGACACTTGAATATGACCAAAATAATTTGGTTCAATTTTTTTTAATTTATTTTTTAAATTATTAATGAATTCGATTAAATAAAAAAAATCAAGGAATACAAAGTTGGGAAAGGTAAGGAAAACAAGATATTTGTTTCCCACCAAACTTGTAAACCTGCAGTGCCTACGTCTCCGCCTCTCTGTGTCTTGATATAAATAAGCTAGATTATGGGTTAAGGATCCATGAATTGAAAGTGTGATGGAGGAGAGGAAGAAGAGGAGTGAATTGAAAGGAAAGGAAGAGAGGGGTCGTGTTGCAGTTCACAGCCAAGTCAGAAAAATAAAGCAGGAATCAGATTCCCAACAAATCATGGATTGGGCGTTTGGATTTGGACAGCCGGAGGTCAGACCTGTTCGACACCAGCTTTCCAGGTCTCCCTTGGGGTTAACCGCCCCACCTCTCTCATCACTTGGATTTGATCCCCTATATATGTAATAGTTTTGGAATTTGGATGGGAAAGTTCTCATCATAGGTTTAATGGAAGCCTGGCTGACAGGTAAAGGACGTCACAACCCCATGAATATATCAATTTTAATGGATTTGGTTGCAGTCAGGTTTTGTTTTTCATTTCTTGTTCAATCTTTGAATATGCCAAAGAAACAATCTGATATATTTTCCCAATCCCTGCCCTCTGTTTCCAGGAAATGTTCCTCTTTTGTATAAATTTATGTTTCAATTGTTAAAGCAGTTTTCAGCGGTGGGAATGTTTTGAAATTGGTGTTAAAGTTTTCCTCTGCCAGTGCAACTCGAAATTTACCCAAGAGTCAAAATATCTAATTGGTGTTAATAGAAAGGCAAACGAATAGTAAAAAAGATGATCTAAAATGCTCAGTTAATCCAAAAACCACATGACAACAATCTAAATCAACCCTAATTTTTAGTTGAATATTACAACTTTTTCAAAATTACAAGCAAATGCATGGTTTCTCAAGCGGGTTAAGACTATAACGTATTTTATAAGATATAATAGAAAAATATATATAAATAAATGAAACATTTGTCATTCATTTAACTCGCCTATAAAATTTAAAAAAACTTCCTAAATTTTGTAATCAATAATTATTTGAATTTATATATTTTTTTAAAAATCACAAATAAAACATTCTCAAAAACAGATGCTTTAGAAACAAAATTTTTAGAATTAAATTAATAGTGGAATCAATCAAGTCACCGGTTCAAAAATATATATAAAAAAATAATTTTTACTTAATTTAACAAGTTTGTATTAATTCCCAAATAAATCAATTTAATGGCTTTCAAAATTTCAACTAGTTGTTAATCCAATCGGGTGAGATATATATTTTCCCTATCCAAATACATTACGGTAGTTTTTATTCTTAACCATTACTCTTGGCTAAAGGTGGGAACATGCATGTATGATTCATTCTAAATGTGAGAGACGAATTTGCTTTCAAGTTACGTTGCTTTGGGACTCAACTTTTGCACTTAAACAAGTAACTTTTGGCTTTACTATCACTTCCTCAGATTTTTGTCTCTACACTAATTTTAATAAATCTACTTACTATTTATTTTTTACTCTGATTTAGGATTTTTATGATAATTTGAAACGTAGAGGAGGCATATTTTATTTTAATTGAGTAATAATTAATAATTTTAAAATTCTGATAAACCTAATTAATTTTTATATATATTGCACTAGTTTGTTTCGTGTGAATGAAAAGCTCAGTTCAGGTGGCTTGTGATGGAGAAAGAGGCTAAGTACCAAATTTAAGGGTAAAACTTTTAATGAGACTATAATTTATGTCACCCTTTCAAAAGATTATACTGAAGTTCTGAACATAATATGTATATATATATTGCATTTGTTTGTTTCTTTCACCTGAACAGGCAATGGACTTTACCTTCATTTCTATCTGCTTTGTACAAGCAATTCATTGTGGAATACCCAGTATTGCTACGCAGGTCAAAGTCCTACCAACTTTGGAAGTTTGGCAGTGAATGGGCTTTGATTTTGGTATAATTTCAACATCTGATGATCCTCTGGTCTGGGTTTGGTCATGACTGCAAAATGCAGATGCTGATAGGGTTCACTTGGGTTACATTCTCCTGTGGGCTATTTGGCATCAACAAGGTTTTAATAAGGAGAATTAAATCGACACAGATTGAAAATGGTTTAACTTAGAATGCCAATTTGACATTGTTTTAATGACATTTACAAAATATGCGGATTCGCCTGGAAGAAAAAAAAAATAAAATAAAAAACTGACTCATGCAGTGCTGAAGCCCAAGTTTTTTCTAATGCGGGTGTGGTTAGACTGCAGCTAGAGAAGCTTGAGATGGAGGGAGTAGCGCTTTTGGCAGAACAGTTGGAAATCACGGGTGATATTTCACTGTCGGTTCAAAACAGGATGAAAACAATGGAGAAATGCAGCAACAAAAGAAAGAATTTGGATGGACAAGACGTGATTACGGAAGTGGGAAACAGCAGTGGAAAGAAGCGACAATATGGGAAAGGCACCAAGATAGAGGATCCAAAGTTCTCTGATGATGATGATTGTGATGAGTTGGAATGCTAGAGGGTTGGGACGACCTCTAGCGTTGAGTTATATCCGCTTCCAAGTAAAGAAGTACCATCCCGATGCTGTAATCCTTACGGAAACAAAAAAATTTTTAAACTATATGTTGCTTCTAGGTCGTCGCTTAGGTCTTAATGGTTGTGTAAGAGTAGGAAACAAGGGTAAAAGTGGGGGGTTTTGTTTGTGGTGGAAGGAATCAAGAATAGTCAATGTAACCCCTTGTAATGTTCTTTCTTGCGTACAATGTAGTGCAAAACCGATATGAATCACGGGTTGTTACAACCATCCACAAAACCATAAGCGCAAAGAGGTATGGGACGAAATGAAGCTTATAGCTTCACAAGTACAAAAGGAGGTACGGTTGATATACTCGAGATCAAATAATATTATACTCCCCATCTCTCATTCTGACCTTGGTATGTTAATTCTAGACTCTAATAAAAGAAATAGGTTCAAGTATCGCCCCAATGGATTCGATGCTATGTGGTTAACTGATCAGAAATGCAATGATATTATTACGAGAACATGGGAGACAAGAGTGGATGGCTATCCAACCTACAGACTCATGACAAAAATGAAGGTTCTGCAGGGTGAACTGAAGAAATGGAATAAGCTAGTTTGGTAATATCCATGTGCGGAAAAATGAATTGATCCAAAAATTAGAGGGAGCACAACAAAATCTGCACAATGAGCACTCTGCGGGCCATGAAAGGAGCCTGAGATTAGAGTTGGAGAAAATACTTGAAGCAGAACAGATATACTGGTTGCAAAAATCGAGAGTGAACTGGATTATTAATGGTGAAAGAAACACAAAATTTTTCCATCCGATGACAAATAAGAGAAGAATCAGAAATTCAATTTTCACCAAAAGAAATGAGGAGGGGAATCTACTGGAGGAAGAATCGGAAGTTACAAATTGTTTCATCAACCACTTCAAAGGCATCTTCAAAATCAAGATAAAGTTGAACTTAGTAAAATGGTAGACCTCTGTCCAAGCTTGGAAATGCCAAATATACTTAAATACGTGATGGATAGCTTAACCAAGCCTTTAAAAGCTCCAGGTCCAGATGGGAATCCAACAATTTTCTTTCAACAAAATTGGGACGTGGTCGGAACATTGGTAACAGATGCTTGCCTAAATTACCTGAACACGGGGAAAATTCTCAAGGAAATGACCTTCATTTTCATGGTACCGAAGAGGAATAACCCTGAAGGGGTAAGTTTATACAGTGTAGTGTATAAGGTTATTGCTAAAATACTCGTATGTAGGCTCAAGACTTCTTAGTACCTTAAGTTCCACATTCCAAAATGCTTTTGTGGAAGACAAATTAGTGATAACATTATACTTTGCTCAGAACTGTTGGGCCAAATCAAAGAAAAAAAAAAGATAAGGGTTTTCTTGGTGCGATCAAATTAGATATACAGTAGATTGAATTGGAATTTTGTTAGGTTGTTCTAATTGCTAGTGACATTGATGAGAAGTAGACTAACTTAATCCTCACATGCATATCTTCAATCTCCCACCAAATCCTTTATAGAATGTCATCATTCCTAATAGAGGGATTAGACGAGGGGACCCATTGTCCCATTACTTATTTGTGCTTTGTCAAAATTTTTTGTCACTTATGATTAGCAAAGCAAAGAAGGAAAAGATTATTCGATGGCTCAAGGTTGGGAGAAGGAACATCTCTATTTCATACCTCCAATTTGCAAATGACAGCTACTAGTTCTTTAAGGTTAATAGGGACTTCTATTTTGAGGTAAAAAGAATTCTTGATATTTTTTGTGATTGCTCAAGACTTTAAATAAATTAAAACAAGTTTGATCTTCTAATTAGCGAAAATTGTAATTCAAAATTCAAACGAATGTTTAGGAGTCTATTCCATTTGTAAGTGACAAACGAAGGGGGCAAATATTCAGGAGTGGAGCTTGGAATGCAAAATAAAAAGAGCAAAAATTTTCAATCTATCTGAGTAAAATGGAAGCAAAATTAGCTCAATGGAAGGCCAGAACCTTTGGCCAAGATGGTAAGTTGACATTTATCAAATTGATCTTATCAAGCATTTCCATTTATCAAATGTCATGATTTTAGGTGTCAAAAAAAATATGTGACAACATGAATAGGATTATTCGTGAATTTTGGTAGGTGATGATAAAGAGAAAAAGGAAAATTCACTATCTTAATTGGGATATACTATGTGAGGATAAGAATCAAGGAGGACTAAGAATAAGGAGAATGGAAGTCATGAACAATGCTTTACTCGCAAAACAAGCCTAGAAAATCATAAATAATCATAATTGGCTGTTACAGGAAACTTTGGTGAAGAAATATTGCTAAAATAATGATTTCTTCGTGTGTGAAGCTAAAAGGGGAAACTCTTGGGTATGGAAGAGCATGGTACATGGAAAACAGAAGGTTAAACAATGGATTGTATGGCAAAGATTGAATCAAATGAGTAAAGGTGAAAACAAAAACAAAAGTCAAAAGAGGGAAATTGAGGAAAGGATTTGTAATTTAGACATAGATAGATGGAAGGATGAAAGACCGATCTTTGAAGGAAGTTTGGAACCAAGGTGGAAATTCAATCACAATGGAAAATTTTCAGTTAAGTCGATATATGTAGAGAAGATCAAGTGCAGTAAGAGTCATACTACGAGTCCCATCAATGATCAAATCAAAGAAGGGATTGGAAGTTGCTATGGGCAAGTAAATTGCCTTTCAAAATTATTATTTTCATATGGAAAATCCTTAATGGTGTTCTTCCATGTAAAGGGGAAATCCATAAAGGTTGCAGGCAATGGATGTGGAGTGTGTTTTATGCCATGGTGGAAAAGAGGATTTAGAACATCTTTTCCGTGACTGCACTTTTTCAAGAGCTGTTTTGGGTTGGATCCAAATTGGGTATAAAAACTAAAAGACTAGGGATGAGTTCTCTTCAGGATTGGATTCTTTCAATGATTAGAAGAACCAATTTTGATACGAAAGAAAAGCAAGGATATGGTTTCAAATTTTGCTCACGTCCTGTGGAACATATGGCTCCAAAAGGAATAAAGTTATCTTTGAAGGAAAATCCTCAAACCTTATCAGTGTGATAAAGTTGGCAGAAGGGTATAAAGAGGACAAGTATGGTAATTTTTATTCAAATAACACCCAAGTCATGGATAAGGGAAGTCATTAAGGAATGCATGGATCAGATGATAGGTAGACTTATCATGGATTCGATCATTCATCCGGTCTTGAAGGTCCGCTTGAAGAATGAAAAGGTTTGAGTAAAAATATAAATTCAGAAAATGGCTTAAATAAAAAATAAGACCCATTTTGTAAACGGGCCGAGCCTCGAGTAGTTTTTTTCGGCTTGGGCTCGACCCAAATTTGTCTAAATTTTTTCACTACTATTTATTTTTTTGCTATTGTTTGATGCCACTTTGATGTTGTTTTGCTGCCATTTTGCTATTATATTGATACTATTTTGTTGTTATTGTTTGGATATTGCAAAATTCTTGCTTTATTATTAAATTTGCTACTATTTTAGAGATAATTACTTGCTAAGTTACAACTATCTTAATGTTATTTAAGTATAAATATTTTTTTAACACATTTTTAATTTGCTGGGAAACATTTATTTTAATGCATTTTATTATTATATTTTTTAAATTTGTTTTTACATAAAAATAATTTAGTGCATTTTATTATAATTTTTTTAATACAAACAGGTCAAGCTAGAGTTTAGCATTTTTTATCTAGGTTGGGCTTGGAAAAAATTTTAAATCTATTTTTGGGGTTGGGCTGGACCAAACCCAAACCTAAAATTTTACTCTAACCCTATCCATGATTAAGTCTAATGATAAGAATGAAAAGCAAACTGCTGGTTGCTCGGTTTGAGTTAATGGCAGCGCATCGAAAGGGACTCACATCCAAGCCCGACCCTGGGGGTCGTCTGGAGGTGTGACTGCCCAAGGCCTAAGGTTGAAAATGGTTCAAAACATTGTTTTTTTTATTTTTAAAGGGCCCCAAAAAAATTTTAGCTTTAAGAGTCCAAATTTTTTTTTACCAACAGCTTAAGAGATCTAAAAAAAATTTCTCCAATTTTTAAAGAACATAAAACTCAATTTTATTACTTTATCTAGGACCCAAAAATATTAAAAATGAACCTACACAGCAAATTTTTGGATAGGGATAAAGAGCAATTGTTGATGGGAGTAAGGTCCATATCAAGTGCGAGTTCCAACCAATAAAGGATGACATATTCATCTTGCGGAAGTTATTTAGCCATATAGGTGTAGACAAATCTTATTTTGTGACCTTGAACTGGGTCGATAAACAGAGTTAAAAGCTAGTTAGGAATCCGCTTTATTTGATTGCTAACATCTGTTTCGACAAATTTGATCCATGTATCCAAAAAAAAAAAAAAGAATTGAGAGTAAAAGTGTTGTTCCAGCTTTTCATTAAATTTAATGGTGTTAGTATAAGTTATTTCAATTTTTAATAATAGTTAATTGATTCTTAGTTTAATTTGTATTATTAAATAAAAAGATATTAATTTAAGGATATTTAAATATGTATTTTTTTTAATTTAAGAGTTAAAAATAGTTATAAATAAAAGCAAATATTCTATAAAATCAATGAGAAAAGTTGAATGGTATAATGTATTTAAATTAAAAATTTATGATATATATCAAACTTGATGCTAAATTCAATAATTTAAAATATAAATTACTCATAGAATTAGCAAGTTAACATTAACTAGTCAATCTATAAGCAGCTATAAATCAGGTCGAAAGCATACCAAACTCATTAGGAGCAGCCCGGTTAGGAGTTCTTTTTCTTTTTAAGGTATTTATCAATTTGATTTCAATGATTAATCTTTTATGTTTTGTAAATTTTAGTTATGAATTTTAAAATTATTTTATACCCAAAGTGAAGATTTAATTATTGACCACTGATTAAGGTAAAATAAATATTTATATTAGTGATTTAATATCTCAAATACAAAATCAAAGTTGAAAAATCCTTTATCTAGTATCCATTATCCCCTGAGGGGCCTAAATGTTTCCTTATCCCCAAAGAATCCAATCAAGAAAAATGAGTGGGAAGAATCAAGGTAAAAGGTAGGGTGGAATAAGTGAATTCCTAAGTACACATCCACTCCACCACTTGACGACAATGGTACGTAGCAGAAGAAACCAATAGCAGCCTTTTAATTTATCATTTCAACATCACAAAAGACGTGGGTAGATACGACTCCTTTTGGGTTGCAGTGATCATCTAAAACCTCAAATCTTACACCCCATCAAGCCATGCAAATTGCGTAAACATCTCAGGATGAGATCCGTGGATTCACACGTTGTTTTCCACCCATAAATCATAATCTTATCTCTCCCTCACACATGGAACCTAACCCCTATTTTCTTTGTTTTGTTTTGTTCTGTTCCTATGTTGGCAATCACTCAACTTTACGCACCAATTGATTCTGACGTGGAAAGAAGCATAGCCATTCCCCTGTATTTATGCCTACCACTCCATACTAATTAATGTACGATTTCAATATATTAAACCAATTTTTAATTTTTCTTATCTTAATTATTTTTATTTTTATATAATTATATTTAAAAGTAAATATGATGGTTTAATGAAGTTATTAAACGTAACCATTTTAAAATAAATATTTGCAAGTATATATATGATCTTTTTTTAAAAAATATTAATAAACATGAAACAGTACAAAAACACACTTTAATATCAATTTTAAAATAAAAATAACACATCCATTGCTACATTATTGATTATCTTGCTAAAAATCCAAATGACTACCAAGGTTTTCAATTAGCCATATGCATATAATACATAATTGAAATCTTATTAAACATGTGTCCGATAATTAAATACGTAGTTTCTAGTTGTTTTATTTAAATATTATATAAAAATATGAAAAGACAAAAACATCATAATTATTTAGTTATCATTTAAAAGAAATGGTATATTAATCTCTTTTTAACTGAGTTAATACCCAGTTAACTTGTGACAATGAAGTTTTCGATCAATGAAGTTTTTCTAACATTTCAGTTAGCTTTCATTCTTTTGGGATTAATAAAATTTTATTTTGACCAAGAAAAAAAACTGTAACACCAACTCATTCAAGTATTCCATAATAAGCATAGATATTAAATACCAAAAAATAATTTTAAAATTCTTAATCAAATACATGGTTTTAATATCATATATCAAAAGAAAAAGAGTTAATATAACCTTAAGTCCCTAACTTGGAAATTAAGTCTACTTTGATATATGTATTTTTTTTTGTCCATTTTGGTACTTGACAACTAAGTCCATTTTGATCATGGTGCTTAGTTGCCAAATAATTGAACAAAATCTCATAAAATCTTTAAAACTAGAAAAACTTAGAAAAAAACTTACAACTATGAGAATATTTCTTTATCTTTTTATATAAAATTTACCAAAAAATAATTTAAACCTAAAATTCAAAACTTCAATATTATTTTTTGGCTTAATGACAAATTTGGCCACTAATGTTTACATGTTTTGTCAAAATGACCCTAATTGTATTTTGAGCCTTTTTTTGTCGTCAACCTTTAAATTTTTTTTCAAACTGTTTTTTTCTAATAGATTTAATGAAAGTAACGTTAAAAAAATTAACGTGGATGATATGAAATATTTTTAATGATATGTAATTTATTATTAAGATAACCCAATAAAATAATTACATGTGAAAAATAATAAAATAAATCATACATGAAATTAAAAAAATAACTCTTAATTTAAAAAAATAAAAGTAATTATCTAAAAAAATGTTTCAAAATGAATGCATACGTTTATTTACTGAAAGGTTTCAGAAAGATGATTAATAAATCAAACCGAAAATACTGAATGTGTGCATTCATTTTAAATTTTTTTTAGATAATTATGTTTATTTTCTTTAAATTAAGAGTTATTTTTTTTAACTTCATGAATTATTTATTTATTTTATTGTTTTCCATATGTAATTATTTTATTGGGTTATCTAAGTAATAAGCTATATCTCATTAAAAATATTCCACGTATGAAATTCCACATTATCCCATTAACTTTTCTAACAGTTCTTTTATAAAAAAAAATTAAAAAAAGCTTAAAAATACAATTAGGATCATTTTGACAAAACATATAAACATTAGTGGTCAAATTTATCATTAAGCCTTATTTTTTAAACAAAGCTTTAATATTATTTCAATCCAACTGTTATTAATTTCTCGAATACATTTCTTTTTACTTACGAATATAATACATAAGAGCGACAATTTTGGTCCTTCAAATAAAAATTTTCTATTTAAATTATAAAATAATTAAGAATAAAGAAAAAAATTATGTTTAATCCCTCGGAGGTTGAGTGGTTAGTGGGAGTGGTGCTGGGTGATGCGGCGCATATCTCCAAATTTATCCATTTGGTTCCTTTCTTTATGGTGAAGGCTCACAATTTTAGGCATATGATGTGGATCACCACATGCTTCACTATAGTTTTGGGTTTTCTATTATCCAATGTAGTAATTGACAATAATTGATTCTTGATAATTTGCTTAAATTACTGTCTACATCTAATTGAAAATATAATTACAAATATCACACTTCCCTATAAGGTGTAGTATAGATGTTGATCATGCCGAATTTATTATACAGATAATTAACTCGATTTTTATTCAATACTTTTGTAAACGTATTAAAAATTTATTTTCTTATCTTCGTATGATCAATGGAGATTAAATTGTTCTATTTTTTTTTACAGATAAAGTAACGGTTAATCTTGATATGTTTAGTTCTTTTCTAATAAACTAAATTAATGTAATAGGAAGAACAACTTGATTATCACACCAAAGTTTTGTTGGTGATTAATGCTCCAACTTAATTTTAGTTAAAAGATGATGTATCCACATGATTTCATTTGTGGATAATGGCATAGCCTTGTATTCCAATTCTGCACTAAATTGAGATATAACAACTTACTTTTTACTTTTTCATGATATTAAGGTTTCACAAAAAATAAAAATAAAAATTCAATAATGGATCTAGCCCAATTAGCTTCTGCGAAACACTTGTTGCAAATATGCCAATAATTGCTTTATGATATGCCAAGTTCAAGAGATCCTTTAAGATCTTTTCTTGAATTGCCAATGTTTACCTGTAGGTGCAGACATGAGCTGACTAACAGTTTTCACTACAAAGGCAATGTCTAAACGAGCCACTATGAGATAGTTTAACTTCCCAACAATTCTATTATATCTCTCAGGATCATTAAATGAGTCACAGTAATTTTTTATAAGATGTACAATTGGAATCATTGGAGTTTTACAAGGTTTTCCCACCAATTTTTTTTTTCTTTTAAAGATCAATGACTTACTTCCTTTGAGAGAGAAAAATTCCCTCCTTTCTCCTCATCATTTTTACCCCCATTCCGGGAAGTACTTCAATTGACTCAAGTCTTTTGTGTGGAATTTGGTGTACAAGAAAGACTTGAGAGACATAATTCTTACATTGTCATCCCCTTTAATGATAATATCATTAACATATACTATAAGGAGAATGATTCTAATAATCAGTCATCTATAAAAGATTGAATGGTCTCACATTTTCTTTAACCTAAATTATTGAGTTACCTCGCTGAATTTTCTAAACCAAGCATGAAGACTCTACTTCAGTCCATACAAAGATTTCATTCAATGAAATCTTCTCATATGCCCCATTGAGCAACAAATCCATACATATACCTTTTCTTGGATATCTCTATGGATAAAGACATTTTATATATATTGTTGACACCATTTTTTGAATGAAAACGGGGTCAACTTGGGTTTCGAAAAATGAAAACGAAAGTGGGAGTCGCCACCAATCTTTTTTTGATGAGGTGTGATCGGGTCACCTCGTGAAACGGTTGTTTTTAATAAACGATTTAGATTTTATTAAAACAACGATTTTTTTTTGTCTACGAAATTCAGAAAAATGGGTTCGGGAGTCGGTTACGCACGAGGAAGGATTAGCACCCTCGATACGCCCAAAATTTGGTACCGAGTTGATTAATCAGTGTCTTAGTGTCGAAAATTGAAAATTTGAAGAGTTTTAAAAATGCGATCCTTAAAAGAAACTCTGATAACGTGAATTGAAATATAAGATTCTCTTGTTCCGAAGGAATATCCCATCCAGCACGTTAGGACACGATACTCTAAACCATCGAAACCAAGATCACCTTATAGTTTAATGAAACCATACTTTGAAGCTTTAAGAGGATATTTGGCTATTTAGTCGAACGAGGAATCGAAACCCAGCACGTTAGGGCACGTTTCTCGATTTTCCAAACGCGAAATATTGCCTCATTTAGAAAAATTTTCCTTTTGATGTTTAGTGTCAATGCTTGACAAAACAACAACGAATACGACGAAGTGAGCAAAGTAAAATGAGTAACAACAATGCAATAGGCAAAATGAAATGACGAGGCGATTACATAAACAAAGCATACAAATAAATAAATAGAACTATCATTTAAAGAGTGAAAGTGTTCATGAATAAAGAAACAAACACCAAATAACAATGATGACAATAAACACAATTATGTAACAATGTGCATGCATGTATAACTATAAGCCATGAAAGTACGAAATGCATATAAATTATAGAGTATGAAAACGTATATAAATATATACATATATAAAAACTGTAAGTATTATAAAATAAAAACGTAAGTATGTGCATATGTACACTTAAAATGTATATAGGTATACTTATTTTTTAGATTATAAAATATATACAAAAGAGGAATATATGTTTATACATATGTAGGAGTTATAAAATATAAAACACGTGTATGTACAAATCTATAACATAAAATGTGTGCGCATGTATATTTTAAAAATGTGTATATACGTGTATATATGAAAGTAAAAAGACCATATAGATTGTAGCATATAAAAATATAAGTATGTATATATATTGATTGTAAAAATATGTACGTATTAAGAAGCATGCATGTACATGTATATGACGAAGTCTGAAATTTTTTATATATATATGTATAGCATTAAGTAAAATATTAAATAAAACTGATTTTTAAGCATGCATATTTATAAGAAATAAAAATAAATAAATAATAAAAAACTTAAAGTAAAAAAAAGGGTCGAGGATCGAATTGGAATCAGGCCCATAAATTGGGGCCAAATTCGTAAATAAAAGGTTCGAGGGCCGAAGTGAAGCACGCGCAAAATGTGGAGGACCGATTGGGGAAATATGCCCAAGTCCAGAACGCAGCGTTTCAACTCGAAGAACCACATGTGGTCAAAAGACCAGATCGAAACATAGGCAGAATTTAAAGCCAAAATCGCAAGATAAAAAAAACTACATTGAGTGCGCCTAGAAGAACCGGGGACTTAATGCGCAAATGTCCCTTTAACAGGAATGCGCGGACCTCAGCGGGTCGGGTCGCGCATACGGGTATGAGGGTAAACGGCGCCGTTTTATCTAATATAAACATCAAAAAGAAAAAAGAAAAAAAATTGCTTCATTTTCAAAGAAAAAAACAGAGGGTTCAGCCCCTCTCTCTCTCGCAGGCTCCAAGTCCGGCCGATAGGGCCATCGCCGGCGCCGCCGTGCCCCTCACCGTTATCGGTGATCAGAGCAACGCAAAGGTCGAGTCTTTTACCCGATTTAAAGGCCATTTAGAGGTCGAAGCCTCTGGGCTCGAAGGTCGAGAGAAGAGAAACCCCCACGGCCTCTCTTCGGTCCCGGTTTCACCGACCACGGCGGTTCCGGCGATGGACCTTGCATGCAATCCTCGGTAAATTTCTTCTCTCCTCTTTTATTTATTTTCTTAAATAAAAAGAAAAAAAAGATCTAAAACGCACACGAAAAAGAACGAAAAAATCACCTTCTTTGATTCAAGATCTATATTTTATTGCTATCCTCCTTTTTTTACAAGAAATTGCTTGTGGCTTTTATAGCCAGATTACAAACTCTTCATATCTGTTTCATTTTCTTTTCCTATTCGGCCTTTTTCTGTTGCGTGTGCTTCGTTTTGCAGGTGTCCGTGGCCGACAGTGGTGGCAGAAACGTGTGAGTGGAGGCATGGGCCGGAGGCGTGGCAGACGAGAAGGTGGGGCGGCACACACGCGGCGCTTGGAGGCTAGGGTTTCCTCTGATCTGAAATTTTTGTTTAAGTTTGGTGGGTTAGGGTTTTCCTAATTTTGGGCCTGGGTATTTTATTTCCTGATTTAGGCCATATTGGCCTGCTTTAATGGACTGTGGCATTTTATTTATTTTGTTTTATTTTTGGCACTAGGCCCGGCAAATTTGGGCTTCTACAGTTGCCCCTCTTTGCTCGTTTTCGTGTAACGAGAACAGAGCAAAGACTGAGAAAGACCAAATTTGCCTAGTCCCACCTAGTCTTGACTTCTTTGGGTCATTTTCTTCAAATAGCTTCATTCTATTCTGCTGTGTCTTGTTGCTGCAATCCACTTCACTGCGCCCCAGAGAAACATGACTTCAATCCATTCTGCTACAACTCCATGGGGATGAAATTTTTTGTTTCTTTCGTCTGCTCCACTATTGCTTAGGGAGATAAGACTGGATGTGATCTATTCCGCTACTGCTTAGGGGAATAAGATCTGTAATCTTCACTCTATTCCACTGTTGAATGCAAGGAGATAGAGTTATCGGCTTCAATGTACTCCACTGTAGTCAGGGAGGTAAAATCTGCCATTTTCGATCCTCAATCTATTCCACTGCCAAATACAGAGAGATAGAGTCTGTTTCTCAATCCACTTCCTACCAATATAGGAAGGCAGGATCCGCTATCTTCGATCTACTTCGCCACCAGTATGGGAAGACAAGATCTACTATCTTTGATCTACTTCATGCCAATACATGAAGACAAGATCTGCTTTCTGCGATCTACTTCGCCACCAATATGGGAAGACAAGATCTGCATCGTCGATCCACTTCCTACCAATATAGGAAGATAGGATCTGCTACCTTCGATCTACTTCACGCCAATACATGAAGACAAGATCTGCTTTCTGCGATCTACTTCGCCACCAATATGGGAAGACAAGATCTGCATCTTCGATCCACTTCCTACCAATATAGGAAGATAGGATCTGCTACCTTCGATCTACTTCACGCCAATACATGAAGACAAGATCTGCTTTCTGCGATCTACTTCGCCACCAATATGGGAAGACAAGATCTGCATCTTCGATCCACTTCCTACCAATATAGGAAGATAGGATCTGCTACCTTCGATCTATAAAATCAATTTTATGGACCTATTTATGCCTAGTGTTTAGGATGACATGACCAGAATGAATCAAATGCTCCTAACTAGATGTGTATAATTATATTTGTAGAATGTCATGAGAATGATCCATTTTTAATGCTTAGGTTGTCATTCCTCATTGTTCATCAAGGTTCTATTATTGATGCCTTCTTGTTCAGCCAGTACCTTTGACAGAAATCCAAAGAAATAGACGCTATTTAGACTATCATTTCTCAAATGTTTCCAACCCTTAGGTTTGGTTAGTTCTAAACAATAGTCCTGTTTCAGGTCCTCGTATTATTTAGAAACTTTCAGAGTAATATGCAGAACTCCTTCTGCAGTGTATTGTCAGTCCATTAATCGTTATTTCAATGAAAAATGCTTGAAAAATGGACAAAATGAAATTTTGTTGAGAGCAAATCTCTAAACAAACAAATCAAGATAGCAAATTTTGCTGAGATATGAGATGAATAAGATGAACAAGATTATCACAATGAATAAGATGGAACTTTATTGAGAGCAGAGCTTTAAATGAACAAATAGCAAATTTTGCTAAGATGTAAATAAGATAAAAAAAAGATGCCCCAGATATCGCAGCATGAGCTTCTCTGCACAAACTCTGTGTTTAGAAGTCCTAAAAGACTTTGTTGATGCCCCAAGATGTAGCATCTCTCCTTCTTGTTAATTCGGAGAAGACAAAACTACTCTATGCCTCATCTTTGATCGAAAATTTGAATTGCCCATTCCTGGGTTTTCAATTCAAAGCCCCTTTGGTCTCAAGGTGCCCTTTGCGGGTTTTCGCCTTGGCCTCTCCCTTTTTTTTTTTTTATTATATTTTAGGCAAAGTACCTCTTCACTGAATCCGAATTCACAGGATTGGGCAAGCTTTTGCCATCCATCCCAGTTAAAATTAATGCCCCTCCTGAAAAGGCCTTTTTTACTACATAAGGTCCCTCCCAGTTTGGCATCCACTTTCCTCTGAAGTCCTTTTGTATGGGAAGGATCTTCTTCAGTACCAAGTCCCCTTCATGGAAGTTTCTAGGACGAACTTTCTTATTGTAAGCTCGCATCATTCGTTTCTGGTACATTTGACCATGACGGATAGCTCTTAACCTCCTTTCTTCAATCAAGTTCAGCTGATCATATCGGGCTTGGACCCATTCTGCTTCGTCTAACTTTAGTTCTGAAAAAACTCGGAGAGAGGGAATTTCAACCTCAATTGGTAGCACTGCCTCCATTCCATAAACCAAAGAGAATGGTGTTGCCCCGGTAGAAGTCCTGACGGACGTTCGATAAGCATAGAGGGCGAATGGCAACTTCTCGTGCCAATCTCTATAGGTCTCAGTCATTTTCCCCACAATCTTTTTGATATTTTTATTGGCTGCCTCCACCGCACCATTCATCTTCGGACGATATGGCGATGAGTTTGGTGCTTGATCTTGAATTGATTACAAACCTCTGCTATCGTGCTATTATTCAAATTTAATGCGTTGTCTGATATGATCCTTTCAGGCATTCCATACCGACATATGATTTCCTTCTTTAAAAACTTGCTGACAGCTGTCTTTGTGACGTTGGCGTAAGAAGTAGCCTCTACCCACTTAGTAAAGTAGTCAATCACTACAAAAATGAAACGATGTCCGTTTGAAGCCTTTGGCGATATGGCCCAATGACGTCCATGCCCCACATGGAGAAAGGCCATGGGGAAGTCATGACGTGAAGAGGTGATGGAGGCACATGAATTTGTCTCCGTAAATCTGGCATTTATGGCACTTCTTAGCATACTTGATGCAGTCTCCTTCCATGGTAGACCAATAATATCCAAATCTCATGATCTGTCTGGCCATTGTGAAACCGTTAGCGTGTGTTCCACAAATACCATCATGGACTTCTTCCAAGATCTGCTTGGCCTCCACAGCGTCTACACATCTTAACAGCACCTGATCTTTTCCTCTTTTGTACAGGATTTCTCCATCTAAGACGTAACCACTGGCCAGCCTCCTCAACATTCTCTTGTCATTCTCAGTTGCTTGGTTTGGGTATTCACAATTTTTCACGTATCGCAATATGTCCTGATACCAAGGGTTGTCGTCCTTTTCTTCTTCCTCGTCAATATTACAACAGTGGGCTGGAGCATCATAAATGCTCATTTGGATAGGCTTCACATCCTCTGGTCTATTTACTTTGATCATGGAAGCCAATGTAGCTAAAGCGTCGGCCATCTGATTCTCGTCTCGTGGGAGATAACAAAAAGTGATGTCGTCAAACTCCTCAATCAATTCTAGGACTATCCTTCGGTAACTAATCAACTTAGGGTCTCTTGTTTCCCATTCGCCTTTGAGCTGATAAATTACCAATGCCGAATCCCCATATACCTCAAGTACCTTGATTTTCGTTCCATAGCCGCGCGGATTCCCATGATACATGCTTCATATTCCGCCATGTTATTTGTGCAATCAAAATCTAGTTTACTGGTGAAAGGATAATGATCACCGTTTGGAGATACCAAGACTGCCCCAATCCCGTTGCCCATGGCATTTGAGGCTCCGTCAAAATTTAATTTCCAGTATTGCCTTCTTGTGTGCTCGCTTCAGTAGTTGCCACATACATCAGATCCTCATTTGGGAAGTCAAATTCAAAGGCTCATAATCGTCCAGGGCTCTACTTGCTAGAAAATCTGCTATCGCGCTCCCTTTTACAGCCTTTTGATTCACATAGGTTATGTCAAATTCAGATAGTAGAATTTGCCATCGGGCCATCCTTCCGTTTAGAGCAGTTGACTCCATCATGTATTTCAGAGGGTCTAACTTTGAGATTAACCAAGTCGTATGGTACAACATGTATTGTCTCAATCTCCGAGTAGTCCAAACCAATGCGCAACATAATTTTTCAATTGGCGAATATCTCGTTTCGCATTCAGTGAACTTCTTACTGAGATAATAGATCGCTCTTTCTTTTCGTCCTGACTCATCATGTTGGCCGAGCACGCACCCCATGGAATTCTCAAATACTGCCAAGTATAGTATCAGTGGTTTGTCAGGGCAAGGTGGCATCAGTACTGGGGCGTTGGACAAGTAATGTTTAACTCTTTCGAAAGTTTCCTGGCACTTCTCATCCCATACACCTGGATTGTGTTTCCTAAGAAGACGGAATATGGGGTCACATTTCTCAGTTAATTGTGAAATGAATCGAGCGATGTAATTTAGTCTTCCTAGGAAACCCCGAACTTCTTTTTGAGTACTTGGCGGAGGTAATTCTTGTATGGCCTTAACTTTGTCTGGGTCAATTTCAATTCCCTTTTCGCTGACTAAGAATCCTAGCAGTTTTCCTGATCTAGCCCCGAAAGTACACTTGGCTGGGTTAAGTTTTAGCTGGAACTTCCTTAACCTCAGAAACAGTTTTCTCAGACTTGCACGTGTTCCTTTCTGTTCTGGATTTTGCGATCATGTCATCAACATAAACTTCTATCTCTTTATGCATCATATCATGGAATAATGCTACCATGGCTCTCTGATACGTTGCTCCCGCATTTTTCAATCCAAAAGGCATCACTTTATAACAAAACGTCCCCCACATCGTTATGAATGTGGTCTTCTCCCTGTCTTCAGAAAGCATCTTAATTTGGTTGTACCCGGAGAAACCATCCATGAAAGAGAACAGTGAGTATCCGGCCGTGTTGTCTACCAAGGTATCGATATGAGGCAGTGGGAAATTATCTTTTGGGCTGGCTTTGTTCAAGTCTCTGTAGTCCACACACATTCGCACCTTCCCATCTTTCTTAGGAACAGGGACTATATTGGCTACCCATTCTGAGTACTTGACCACCTGTAAGAAACCAGCATCAAATTGCTTCTTGACTTCTTCCTTTATTTTTAGCAAGACATCAGGCCTCATCCTTCGAAGCTTTTGTTGGACTGGTTTGCATTCTTCCTTTATAGGCAATCGGTGTACCACGATATCAGTACTTAAACCTGGCATATCTTGGTAGGACCATGCGAAGACATCTTTAAACTCTTGAAGCAACTCAACAAGGTCTCGCCTTGTTTCCTTGGCAATGCAAGCGCCAACTCTTACCTCTCTGCCCTCTTCTAAGATCACAACTTCTACTGATTCCTTATAGGGTAGAATTTGTTTTTCCTCTTCTTCCATCATTCTTAACAAATCCGGAGATAAAACGCTGTCTTGGTCACCTTCAAAATCTTGAGGATTATCTATACTCATGTCTTGCTCAAATAGAGACTCTGAATTAGTAACAGAGTCGCTCATCTCGTTGATATCTGAAGACCTGTTATTGGAACAAATGGAGGCCCAAATAAAAGAATCTAAGAATACTTGTATGCATACTATGATTATAAAGGGAATGAAAAGAATGAAAGAATATTTGCTCAAGATGAAACTGAATGATAAGTTTTCACTGAAATCAGATTTTGGACATGTGCCTTTTACAAAAGATTCTTATCACCCCCAGGCTTAGGGCAACAAGTGTTCTGAATATTACTCTGAATTAGTTCTAAATGTTACAGGGATCTCTTCTGCAGTCCAGTTATTCAAAACACTTCCAGGTTCGTAAGGACGAATGCCCGATAAATTCCTTTCCACCCTTTCTTCCGCGGATATGGCATTGATGTCCAACCTCTCAATCCTTCCTTCTGTAACCTCATCCTTCTCTTCAGGGTAGACAATTCCCCTTGAAACAAAAGTCTTAGATATATGGGGAAAGGTTATCGGTCCCCACTTGACTTCTATCCCGCCCAAATGTGCTCTTCTCTTTTCTTGCTTTTTCTCCATCTCTTTCCTCCTTTCCCTCGCATTAGGCTTATATCCCAAACCATAACGGTCCTGTTTGTTAACTAGGATCGGTACTCCAACCCTTCCCTGGAGGTATTTTCCCAATCCTCTTCCAGGCAATGCTCCCTTTCCCATCGTTAGCTGTAAGCTCATTGACGTAGCTTTGGATATCTTAGGCTCTGGGATTTTGCTCATCTCGATGACAAATGTGGCATTTACGAATTCCAATGATCGGAATGAACATTCTATCGCTTCACTATCAGCCTCTATGTATGGCATATCATCGGTGACTGATGCAATGATGTCTTCTTCTGCACCTATAGTCACCAATCGACCCTCTATCACCAACTTTAACTTTTGGTGAAGTGACGATGGTACAGCTCCTGCAGAATGGATCCAAGGCCTCCCCAATAGGCAATTGTAAGATGGTTTAATATCCATTACCAAAAAGTCCACCTCGTATGTATTTGGACCAATCAATAGAGGTATCTCGATTCTCCCCATCACTTTTCTCTCAGTGCCATCAAATGCTCTCACTATATTTTGGCATGATTTCATGTGAGAACTATCCACAGGTAACCTGTTTAATGTGGACAGGGGTAAAACATTCAGGGCCGATCCATTGTCCACGAGTACCGCCGGTAGTATACACCCCTTGCAACGGGCAGTGATATGCAAGGCCTTGGTAGATCCCATACCACCTGGCGGGATCTCATCATCGTTGAAGAAGATGAAGTTATCGGCATTTATATTGTTAACCAGGCGATCCAATTTGTTCACTGAGATATTTTAGCGACATAAGTCTCATTTAGCACTTTTACCAACGCATTACGATGTATCTCTGAACTTAGAAGTAACTCGAGCACTGAGATGCGAGCAGGTTGCTTATGCAATTGTTCCACCACGCTATACTCGCTATGCTTCAAGAATTTTAGGAATTCTCTAGCCTCATTTTCAGTCACCGGTGTGTTAATTTGCGGTTCAATTCCGGTCGTCTTCGTTTTATCTTGTTCAACCGCCAAGGCTTTTCCTTTTATAGGTTCCCTTTTTGTATTTCCCAGGTCGTAACGTTTTCCACTACGCGTATAGAAACCTGCGTCATTACCCTCTTCTGAAGCATTTATCGGGTTCTCCTCTCCCGTGATCATCACATTGCAGTCGTAATTCCAAGGAACCTTTTTGCTATCCTTGTAAGGAAAGGCTACAGGTTTTTGGATTATGACCCTTGGCGCCAGTTGTATTCCAGATCCTGTACTCGTTGGCCTTGAAATAATCACCACTGGGTGATTTGGGGCCTTTCCCGTAGGCCCCTCCTCCGAGGCATAAACTTTTCCATTTTCAAGTCCTTTGATCTCTTCATAAAATTCTAGCTCTTTGTTGTTCATCAGATTTTGCACCATGGCCTTGAATTCAGTGCAGTTTTGAATGTCATGGTCTTCTTCAGCATGAAACTCGCAGTACGTCTTCATTCCTTCGGGCATTTCTTTTGAATCTTGTTTGATGAGACCTCCTTCTATCATTTGTCTCCAGACCCAACTCAATGGGGTTTTTATCTCTGCAATGTCGGTTTGGATTCTCTTTTTCTCACCTTCGATTATTGCGTTTACCCCTTTATCAGCATGGTTGGGTAACGGATTCGCTGCTACGTTGGGTCCTAATGGGTTGTCAAACTTCACAATCCCCATCTTAATGAACCTTTCCACCGCCTTTTTAAACCCAGTGCAGTTCTCAATTGATGTCCTGGTATCCCTGCATGGTATTCACATTGGGCATTCGTGTCATACCACTTGGGATATGGAGGTTGCATGGGCTCGAGATAAAATGGAGATACTATGTGTGCATCAAATAACTTCTGATACAGTTCCCCGTATGTTATTGGAATGGGCGTGAATTAAGTCTCTCTGTGTTAGTCCTTGTTGGCCTTGTGTTGGGTTCCTGCCTCGAGGGGGCTTGGTGACTAGTGGTTATCATTTTTGGAGGGCCAACAGTAATCGGTTTTGAATGGCTCTTGCTATATGTGCTTACGTTGTTTACTTCGCCCTCTTTTTTCCTTGGGGCTGGTCTTTTGAAGTTTTCCCCCGTGTCAATTTACCGCTCCTTACCGCGTTCTCAATCATTTCACCGGACATTACCATATCCGAGAAGCTCTTGGTAGCACTCCCCAACATGTGGTTGATGAACGGGGCTTTCAAAGTGTTGATAAACAACATGGTGACCTCTTTTTCCAAAAGGGGTGGCTGGACTTGTGTTGCCACTTCTCTCCATCGTTGGGCGTACTGCCTGAAATTCTCGCTAGGCTTTTTCTCCATGTTTTGTAACGTAATTCGATCGGGTGTTATATCCGTTACATGACTGTATTGCTTCATAAAAGCTTGCGCCAATTCTCTCCATGAACTAACTTTAGCACGACTCAGTTGGTTGTACCATTTGGCTGCAGATCCGATCAAACTGTCCTGGAAGCAGTGGATTAACAGCTGATCGTTGTTGACGTATCCTGTCATTCTTCGACAGAACATAGTTATATGAGCTTCAGGACAACTAGTCCCATTATATTTTTCGAATTCCGGCATTTTGAACTTAGGTGGGAGTACTAAATCAGGGACCAAACTCAGATCCTTGGCGTCAACCCCGCGATGATAGTCGATGTTTCCATGACTCTAAATTTTTCCTCTAACCATCTACATCGGTCTTCTAGTTGTTTTGGCAGGTTCATTCTTGTTTTTTCTGTTTCTGCCACATCATCGAGGTCCGGGACCACAGGATTAGTGGGATTATCCCCGGGATTAGAACCCGAGCCCATTTGAAAATGCAATGGTACCGAGGCACCAGCCAGATATTGAGGTCTAATGGTAACCGGTACCCTCTGTGGGTACACCTCTGGTTGTGCTTGAATGTTAGTTGGGGTGAAACCTGGAGGATAAATAGGGTCATCGTGATCTTCCCCCGCATCGACTACGGGGTCTTTTCCTTTGTTATTTCCTCCAGCCAATAACTGCTTTAATTGGTTCATCACAGTGTTCTGGGATTCTAACATGTCTTGCTGGATTTTTTCCAGTCGTTCATGCATCTGATCTTGCATCTCTCGTTGCAACTGTTCCAATCTTTCCATCCTTTGATCCATTGCTTTTGTTTGGCGACGAGTACCGTAGTGATATTTGATTAGATTTTTGTTGGTTTCCAGGGTAACTGTCATAATTTAATTTTATTAGGGTCATTTTATGAGATGTAATGCAAATGTATGAGATGAATGCAAAAAGAGGCATTGATTCGAATTCAATTTCATTAGAAAACTCAACTAGAAAGCAAATTTCTTTACATAAAATAAATTACATATACGGCTTCGCCTTTATACCCAAAGCCTTAACCTTCCTAAGAAGCCAAGCTAAATCTCGACCTCGGCTTGATTCTGACTCATATTTTAAACTCAATACATCGGCCTGAACTGCTAATGTTTGCAGATGATCAGCCACTTCCCGCACTTGAGTCACAGCTTCGCCCATAACGTAATCTCTATCTCTAATCTGCCTTTGAGAATGATGGAATTGCTCTTGCCATTGATCATTACTCCTCTCAAGAAGCTCCATTCGTAGCTCAGAATTGTGTAATGCGTCCTCAAGCTCCCCTATCTTTCCTTTCAGTTCTTCGATCTTATTTAAGCTCGCTCTTAATTCGATCATGGAGTTGCGACTACGGTACGAGTGAAGTGACTTTTCTAGCTCTGCCACCTTAGCCTTTAATCTGCCTTCTCATTTCGGCACTCTAACAAACTCCTTTCCAAAGCGTTTTCTCGAGCTCGAGCATCTTAAAATTTCTTTTCCCACTGATCGGCCCTATTCTTTTCCTCATTGATCTCTTGTCGCCACTGCTCTGATGTTTTACCCAAACCTACAATTCTCATTGACAATCGCAGCTTCTTGTAATCTGTTTTTAGACTATCCAAATCCTCTTCAGCCTTGTTCTTTCCCTTCCTTAATTTTCGGCTTCTAGCTTGTGGATATCGATGTCTAATCCCAAATGCGTTCTTTCTTCTTCTAGCTGTTCTATCCTCTTTTCAACTCAGAATTTCTTTTCTCAAAGTCTCGTTTGATGATCTCTAATTCTGACGGAGCTACTTGTAGATGCTCCTCTATAGACTGAACACAATCTTCCCTCGGCTTAGGGATGTTGTCATTGACCCTTTTACTCCACCACCCATAATATTCGGGAGTTGTCATCGCTCCTACGGTAAATCTTTTCATTCGGTGAACCTGTTTCCAAGCGTTAGATATTTCTCGAGTTTTTCTCTTGTAGTTTTCATCCTTATAAGAAAACTCACATTGAGCCAGCCCTTGTGTTGCTGGTATGAACTGTCTCGATCTATATTGTCTTAATACGAGTAAAGGGGCATAACCGACAGCTCCCCAAATTCCGAGTAAAGGGACCCAGTCGAAATCACCACATCGATACAGGATCTCGTCGGGTACCATCCAAGGAGCTTTCCATTCAACGTCGTCCTCCTGAAGATTTTGGAGAATTGTCATCCACTTCTCTTCCGTGATGTCGTCTCGTCTTGGTGTAGCAACCTGTTCCTTCAATGGGGAATAGCCTTCTGAGAAGACTCGATAAGAGACATTTTCCACCTTCCAAAAGTGACTATGGAACCACACCAATAGTAGCTGTGCGCATCCAATGAACCTTCCTCCCCTGCTCTTCGACATGCGCTTAGAGATCTGAAGGTTTCTGCTAAGATTGCCGGGATGGGCGTGACTCCTTTACTAAGCCGATCGAACAAATCAGAGACAGCCTCATCTATGTGCCCTAAAGCTCTAGGGAAAATTACCAATCCATAGATACCTAAAGCGAAGACATCCACTCTTTTCTTCACATCAGGGTGTGCTAATACTAAATCTCGCAAGCTTTTCCAAGGAACGCATTTACTGTCTCCTTTCTGCTGGATTCGGGCAGCGACCCACTGTTCGCTCATCCCTGTAATGCTCATCAATTTTTTTAATAATGTCGGGACACTAGCAGCTCTAGAATAGGCCTTGTCAATTTGAATCTTTGGACACCGAAGCAGGGTCGTATATTCTTCCACGGTGGGAACCAAGTCCACTTTTCCAAAAGTGAAACAACTGTAAGCAGGATTCCAAAACTGGGCTAGGGCTCGAATAAATGCTTGTCCACTTTGACACCAAGTAGGTGAGGTAAGTCCCCGTAATCACAGTAAAACATCTGCTTGGTCCCGTCGTCCCATTGATCCCATATTTCCTTCATTTCTCGAAGATCATTTTGGATTACGCTGATACGGGTGAAGTCCCATAACTCTGATACGTACCCTTCTGCAAGACTATCGCCTTTCTCTTTCCACATTGTCTCAGCCCATAATCGTACAGCTGCATTGTCTTCTACTTTATCAAGAAACCTCTTTTCCATGATAAGCTTTCTATCTATACTGAACGTGAATCGACACCTCTTTTGAAATGAAAATGCCATGCAATCACAAACAAAGCAAATTAGATCTAGGATTTAAAGTAAACAATAATAAATAAAGCATCTATTCGGTAAGCACTAGGGTCTGGAATAGCTCTATCTCGGTGGGTTCTTATGGCTCGCTATGTGTGGTTTGATTCTAAAGTAAGGGTACCTGAACCAGCAGATTCCTCGATCCTCACCCATTATAGGCTCATATGGACCGAGTTCAGTTCAGGGGAATACATTTCCCTATGGCCATGTGGAGATGAAAATCTCACGAAGACATAGGTACGGATGTATCCCGGAAGCGATTCACTATCCCATGCGGAGGTGAAAACCTCACGAAGGCGTAGTTTCTCACTCCCACTTAAAAGGTGTGACCAACGGTCATGCAATGGAATGTGCAGAAATATACACCTAAACTCTGAACAAAGCAGTAATTATAAACAAATAATAAAAACCAAAATAAAGGCAAAAAGCAAGTTTTCAATTTTGACACAAAGACAAAAAGCAATCAACTCGTGGCTTGACTCTCTTATTTAAAGTCCCCAGTGGAGTCGCCAAGCTGTTGACACCATTTTTTGAATGAAAACGGGGTCAACTTGGGTTTCGAAAAATGAAAACGAAAGTGGGAGTCGCCACCAATCTTTTTTTGATGAGGTGTGATCGGGTCACCTCGTAAAACGGTTGTTTTTAATAAACGATTTAGATTTTATTAAAACAACGATTTTTTTTGTCTACGAAATTCAGAAAAATGGGTTCGGGAGTCGGTTACGCACGAGGAAGGATTAGCACCCTCGATACGCCCAAAATTGGCACCGAGTTGATTAATCAGTGTCTTAGTGTCGAAAATTGAAATTTGAAGAGTTTTAAAAATGCGATCCTTAAAAGAAACTCTGATAACGTGAATTGAAATATAAGATTCTCTTGTTCCGAAGGAATATCCCATCCAGCACGTTAGGACACGATACTCTAAACCATCGAAACCAAGATCACCTTATAGTTTAATGAAACCATACTTTGAAGCTTTAAGAGGATATTTGGCTATTTAGTCGAACGAGGAATCGAAACCCAGCACGTTAGGGCACGTTTCTCGATTTTCCAAACGCGAAATATTGTCTCATTTAGAAAAATTTTCCTTTTGATGTTTAGTGTCAATGCTTGACAAAACAACAACGAATACGACGAAGTGAGCAAAGTAAAATGAGTAACAACAATGCAATAGGCAAAATGAAATGACGAGGCGATTACATAAACAAAGCATACAAATAAATAAATAGAACTATCATTTAAAGAGTGAAAGTGTTCATGAATAAAGAAACAAACACCAAATAACAATGATGACAATAAACACAATTATGTAACAATGTGCATGCATGTATAACTATAAGCCATGAAAGTACGAAATGCATATAAATTATAGAGTATGAAAACGTATATAAATATATACATATATAAAAACTGTAAGTATTATAAAATAAAAATGTAAGTATGTGCATATGTACACTTAAAATGTATATAGGTATACTTATTTTTTAGATTATAAAATATATACAAAAAGAGGAATATATGTTTATACATATGTAGGAGTTATAAAATATAAAACACGTGTATGTACAAATCTATAACATAAAATGTGTGCGCATGTATATTTTAAAAAATGTGTATATACGTGTATATATGAAAGTAAAAAGACCATATGGATTGTAGCATATAAAAATATAAGTATGTATATATATTGATTGTAAAAATATGTACGTATTAAGAAGCATGCATGTACATGTATATGACGAAGTCTGAAATTTTTTTATATATATATGTATAGCATTAAGTAAAATATTAAATAAAACTGATTTTTAAGCATGCATATTTATAAGAAATAAAAATAAATAAATAATAAAAAAACTTAAAGTAAAAAAAAGGGGTCGAGGATCGAATTGGAATCAGGCCCATAAATTGGGGCCAAATTCGTAAATAAAAGGTTCGAGGGCCGAAGTGAAGCACGCGCAAAATGTGGAGGACCGATTGGGGAAATATGCCCAAGTCCAGAACGCAGCGTTTCAACTCGAAGAACCACATGTGGTCAAAAGACCAGATCGAAACATAGGCAGAATTTAAAGCCAAAATCGCAAGATAAAAAAAAACTACATTGAGTGCGCCTAGAAGAACCGGGGACTTAATGCGCAAATGTCCCTTTTAACAGGAATGCGCGGACCCTCAGCGGGTCGGGTCGCGCATACGGGTATGAGGGGTAAACGGCGCCGTTTTATCTAATATAAACATTAAAAAGAAAAAAAGAAAAAAATTGCTTCATTTTTCAAAGAAAAAAACAGAGGGTTCAGCCCCTCTCTCTCTCGCAGGCTCCAAGTCCGGCCGATAGGGCCATCGCCGGCGCCGCCGTGCCCCTCACCGTTATCGGTGATCAGAGCAACGCAAAGGTCGAGTCTTTTACCCGATTTAAAGGCCATTTAGAGGTCGAAGCCTCTGGGCTCGAAGGTCGAGAGAAGAGAAACCCCCACGGCCTCTCTTCGGTCCCGGTTTCACCGACCACGGCGGTTCCGGCGATGGACCTTGCATGCAATCCTCGGTAAATTTCTTCTCTCCTCTTTTATTTATTTTCGTAAATAAAAAGAAAAAAAAGATCTAAAACGCACACGAAAAGAACGAAAAAATCACCTTCTTTGATTCAAGATCTATATTTTATTGCTATCCTCCCTTCTCTTTTTACAAGAAATTGCTTGTGGCTTTTATAGCCAGATTACAAACTCTTCATATCTGTTTCATTTTCTTTTCCTATTCGGCCTTTTTCTGTTGCGTGTGCTTCGTTTTGCAGGTGTCCGTGGCCGAGAGTGGTGGCAGAAACGTGTGAGTGGAGGCATGGGCCGGAGGCGTGGCAGACGAGAAGGTGGGGCGGCACACACGCGGCGCTTGGAGGCTAGGGTTTCCTCTGATCTGAAATTTTTGTTTAAGTTTGGTGGGTTAGGGTTTTCCTAATTTTGGGCCTGGGTATTTTATTTCCTGATTTAGGCCATATTGGCCTGCTTTAATGGACTGTGGCATTTTATTTATTTTGTTTTATTTTTGGCACTAGGCCCGACAAATTTGGGCTTCTACAACTTTTATAACTTATCA